>NW_022161888.1:0-165194 GCF_008728515.1 Papio anubis
AAAAAAAAAAAAAAAAAAAAAAAAAAAAAGGCAGGGGAGGAGGGTGGTTAAGAAATAATTAAGTAATATGGTGCTTATTGAAACTGAAATTGTTCTTTCAAAGATCAGCAATGACTTCCCAGAACTGAAAAAGTAAAACATGACATATGATTCTGTGAAATATCATGCAGTAGTTAGGAGCAAAAAACTAAATACATATTCAGCAACATGCACAGACTTTAAGAAGTAGAGTACTGAGTGGTACAGTAAAGAGTTAACTTTGCTGGACCATCCCTTCCATCTAATATCCCTTCCAAAGGTGGAAAAGTCTGAATAAAAATCAATGACAAAGAATAAATATAAAATTTTTAAAAATAACGACAAATGGAAAGGAGAAACAGTAAAAGAGGAAAAAAAAAATGAAAAAATGAGTAACGTAAGAAGGAAAATTCAGTATTAACATTGGTGCCTAAACTGGGGGCTGTCACTCATGCCTGTAATCTCAGCACTTTGGGAGGCTGAGGCAGGCAGATCACAAGCTCAGGAGTTCAAGACCAGCCTGTGCAACATGATGAAACCTTGTCTCTACAAAAAATACAAAAATTAGCCAGGCATGGTGGCGCACACCTGTAGTCCCAGCTATTAGCAGGCTGAAGTAGGAGAATCCCTTGAGCCCGGGAGGCAGAGGTTGCAGTGAGCTGAGATCACACCACTGCATTCTAGCCTGGGGACAGCTAGACGATGTCTCAAAAAAAAAAAAAAAAAAAGCAAAAAAAAAAGCAGTGATGCCTCAAGAAAGGCTGAAGGCCAAGAGATGACATTGTCTCTTGGCTCAGTTATAACAGATGCCTGGTAGGGTGAAGCAATAGGTTTGCCAAGACCACCCCTCCTCTTGAAACCTGATTAGGTTAAATGGGAGCTGGTAAGCTTCGAAGAATGACACTGCTCTGGGAGACATTTCGTCATACAATATGATGATGAACCAGACCAACTGTTGTTTTTTTTTTGAGACAGAGTCTCGCTCTGTAGCTCAGGCTGGAGTGCAGTGGCGCGATCTCGGCTCACTGCAAGCTCTGCCTCTCGGGTTCTCGCCATTCTCCTGCCTCAGCCTCCCAAGTAGCTGGGACTACAGGCGCCCACCACCACGTCTGGCTAATTTTTTGTATTTTTAGTAGAGACGGGGTTTCACTGTGTTAGCCAGGATGGTCTTGATCTCCTGACCTCGTGATACGCACGCCTTGGCCTCCCAAAGTGCTGGGATTACAGGCGTGAGCCACCATGCCCAGCCCCAGACCAACTGTTAATGACTAAGTGGGATTCTCGTAATGTGCTAGAATCTATCAACTCTTACTTTTCAGGTTACATCTACTACCATACTGTGATACGGTGTAACACTAGTATTGTTCATCCAACTACCTTATCTACATAAATCTTATAATACTGATATTGATGATCAAATGTACTGGGATATTGAGTTAAAGCTTCCTGAGGATGTAATGCTGATAGAAAAATCACTGGCCCATGCTGAGTTATTTGAATAATTAAACTAAGAAAAAGGAAAGTCACTGGCCCTACAGAATCATGGTCTGGAACCTAAGAAGAAAAAAAAAAATCACTGGACTGACAAAAAGCTGGATTTTGTTGACTATCAGTTTCTATGGTATACAGTTCTGTACAAGTTTATCATAAGGTAAAATCTGCAGATCAAGGAGAGAAATAAGAAATCAAAGTAATATAAAAATACAAAAGGTATGACACGGTTTTATAGGAAAACTTAGTTGTGTCTTCAAACCTGTTTCTACTCCACACTGGCCCCAAATGCTAGGTATATTCATACTGATATTATTTCTCCATCTGTGATATAAATCCTATGCTAAATGTAGATGCTCACACAAATATGATCATTTTGGTGTAAGAGAGTCTTGGTCAAGGAGTGGCCTGTGCAGTAAAGGACTGACCTTGCCAAAGGAAAAGTTTAGCCCTTATCTAGCTCCAGAGAGGTAAACTCTAAGCACTCAGAATATCCTGCTTCATAATAGTGTTTTTGTTTACCTGGGGGCCTTCACCTATGCCAGACATACTATGCTAACAATGTGGTACATGGTGGGGGCCTTGGACCACAAGATATTCTTGACCTCTGGAGGTGCTGGAATAAGGTTAGCCACACAGGTGGTAAGCCATGCTTACGTAAACCCTAATCCCCAGTGAAAACCCTGGACACAAAGGTTTGGGTAAACTTCTCTGGTTGGCCGTACTGAATGTGTGCTGCCATATATCACTGCTGGGAGAAGTAAGTGCTGTCTGCATGATTCCACTGGGGGAGAGAATTGGAAGCTCAAGCCTGGAACTCTCCTAGACCCTACCCTATGCACCTTTTCCCATTGGCTATTTGAATCTGTATCATTTTGCTGTAATAAACGGTAACTGTGAGTATAACGTTTTGCTGAATTCTGTTGAGTCTTTCCGATGAATTATGCAAATTGAGAGCATTCTTGGAGACCTCCTGAAACTACCTAAGTGAAAGCAGTAATAAACAAATTTCCACAAAAATTTCTAGGACGAACACTTTTTTTTTTTTTTTTTTGAGACAGTCTTACTCTGTTGCCCAGGCTGGAGTACAGTGGCATGATCTTGGCTCACTGCAACCTCCCTCACAGGTTCGAGCTATTCTCCTGCCTCAGTCACCCTAATGGCTGGGACTACAGGCATGCGCTACCACGCCCAGCTAATTTTTGTACTTTGAGTAGAGATGAGGTTTCACTGTGTTAGCCAGGCTGGTCTCGAACTCCTGATTTCAGGTGACCCGCCTGCCTCGGCCTCCCAAAGCGCTAGGATTACAGGTGTGAGCAATTGCGTCCGGGTGGACAAATACATTTATATCCAAGAACATGTATTAAAAAGTAGGTGTTGACATATAGAGGTGGGGTAGTAGGATGGGACAAGGATAATCTTATACAGAAATCACTAGAATAAATTATCCACCATATAAATTTATGTTCCAGCAGATATGTAAATCAATATCTTAGTTATAAATAAGAGATGTCTTCTCCATTATAGTTATATTTTCTGTAAATCTAAAACTGTTCTAAAATAAAAGGTTTCTTTTAAAAAAATTCTAGTTACTTAAGAGTTACCACATATTCTATATATCCTGCTACACTCTAAGTTCCATATAAACTGAAGTCATGAATACTGTTGATCATTAGTGCCTCGTACAGTATTCATAAACATCAGGCAAACATATGACCAAATATTTATTATTTTTAATCTAAAAGCCTGACTTAATTACTTAATCTTCTTTTGGTTTGTTTAAAGTACTTGCCACTCTATAATATAAGGTATTAATTATGAGTATATGCTATCAAAATCTAAAGTGGTAAAACAAAACTATGACAAAGTTGTTTTTAAAAAACTTGAAGTAAAATAATTTGCTGTAGAATATAAAAAAATTTCAAGTTATATTATCAAGTCTCACATTAAGACACTATCTATCTCTCCATATCCTAATACATGTTTGAAGTAAAAAGGAAACAAAAATTCAAGAAAAGATGCAAAAGTTAAGTTAAATACTATAAAAAGAAACTCACCTGACAAATTTTTTCCCAGATCTCATCACAGCCAGCTTTTTCCTGAAAACTCAGAGCCAAATCATAGTTCTCTGCTTCTGACCAAACAATTAATGTATCCTGTTTAAAAATAAATATTTCTATATCATCACACTAGAAAAGAGATATCTACAAAGTATAAATAAAAATCAAGAGGACTGAAAACACAGCAATGACAAATGCCCCGATAAAAGTAATAAATGTATATTCGATTAGCATTATTAGTAATATATTGGCAATAAAGTAGCTTTGGTACTAAAAATGACACTGAGCAATTTTCTAAAACAAAAAATATTAAAACAGGTTAGTAGGCTCTGACTCATGTTACCCAAATAATATTTATAAAAAGGCTAGCCATTCTTGGTTAAAACTGTAACAAAGACATTCCAACCATCTACTTTCTGTTGCTTCTAGAAAATCAGCTGTCCCATTCACTAACCACCTATGTATTTATCCTTCCCTTTGAGCTGGTTAAAAGTAAGCTAACTAATACCTGAAAATAGGTTAAGGCTTAACTCTATTTTTGCCATTTTTTTTTTTTTTTTTTTTTTAATCTGGAAAAGACTTCAGGATCTTAAGAAATGCAACACCATGGTGAAACAAAGCTATTTGCTCTTATTTACAAGTGCTACCAACAGCACCCAGTTCAGTACCTTAGGGTGTAGAAAAATTAGCCCAAGGTTTAGGTAAGCAGTCTCCTAGAACGTCTTCGATTACATGCCTACCAAAGGGTTAGTTACGCTTTTAGGAAAAGGTCGTCAACCCTTGTATTAGAAACTAAAGTTTGGATTTAAAATAAAACATACACCACACACACACACACACACACACAAATATACATATATATATTTTGTTGTTGTTTTTTGTTTCCCCCGAGACAGGGTTTTGCTCTGTGACCAGGCTAGAGTGTAAGGGTACAATCACGACTCACTGCAGCCTTGACCTCCTAGGGCCCAGCAATCCTCCCACCTCAGCCTCCCGAGTAGCTGGGACTACAGGTGCACACACCACGCCACACTAATTTTTTTAGAGACAGGGTTTCACCATTTTGCCCAGGTTGGTCTGGAACTCCAACTCCTGGGCTCAAGCAATCCATCTGCCTCGATCTCCCAAAGTGCTGGGATTACAGGTGTGAGCCACTGCACCCAGCCTACACACACATTTTTAAACACTAAAAACACTATGCAATACTAAAATGAACAATCTTTAAAGGATATATAATAATGAAAGTTTAATATGGCTAAAACTTTGATTTTCAAACAAATACAAATTGAGTTTATACTCTACCAAAAATATAATCTACAAAACACCTTATATGTAATAATTTGTTCATGTAACTAGTACTTATAAATAAAACCTGACATGAATACAAACTAAAAATCATCTCCAGATCAAAGACAAAGTTTTGAAAATGGGAACATTTCAGTACTTTTTGGCTTTAAACAGTAAATGAAAAATATTATTTAATTAATCCAGGCCTCAGATTAATACTTCTTATTTTCTGCGTCATCAGGTAAAAATAGCTAGAAATCGGTGTTCTACCTTCTTCCTGGCTATGCTTTTTGGGAGAAACTTGCTATCAGAGTTAGTCTAAAATTCTCTCAAGTCACTCCTTTGTCTAAAATCCTTCAGTTTCGGCCAGGCGTGGAGGCTCACACCTGTAATCCTGACACTTTGGGAGGCCAAGGCAGGCGGATCACGGGGTCAAGAGCAGACCATCCTGGTTAACATGATGAAACCCCGTCTCCACTAAAAATACAAAAATTAGCTGGGCGTGGTGGTGCGCGCCTGTAGTCCCAGCTACTTGGGAGGCTAAGGCAGAAGAATCGCTTGAACCCGGGAGGCAGAGATTGCAGTGAGCCGAGATTGTGCCACTGCACTCCAGCCTGGCGACAGTGCAAGACTCTGTCTCAAAAAAAAAAAAAAAAAAAAAAAATCCTTCGGTTTCTCTCATCATCCACAAAAGTTTTCAAACCTTTTTTAAAAAAAACAGAACCCCTTTTACAAACAAAAATTTACTAAGAACCTCCATATATAAAAAAGATATAAATAGAGCTACTCTGGTCAGTGCTGGTTAAAACACCAGGGTACCCACTCAGGCTCCCTACATTCCCAAGTCATCTTCTTAGAGCCTTCCTCAAAATAGCTTCACAAACAGTGATCTCCAGAACATTTTTGACTGTAGTTTAATTTGCTTATATATTATATACAAGAATATATTAGTATATTAATGCATTATAAAACACATGCTGAAATAGAAAAGGCTTATAAGAACATAAGCAAAATTTTTAAATGTTTGAACTGTAATGGCTCCATATCATTAGTTAGTATTAAAACTCAATACACACTTAAGGCATAAGATACCCAAACATAACAGTGGATATAAATCCATATTTAAAATTATTCTTTCGTAGAATGCAATGGCTCAAGTCTGTAATCTGAGCATTTTGGGAGGCTAAGGCAAGTGGATCAATTGAGGCCAAGAGTTTGAGACCAGCCTGGGCAATGCAGTGAGACTCCCATATCTAATTTAAAAAGAAAAATTATCGGTCAGGCATGGTGGCTCACACCTGTAATCCCAGCACTTTGGGAGGCCGAGGCGGGTGGATCACCTGAGGTCAGTAGTTTGAGACCAGCCTGGCCAACATGGTTGAAACCCCATCTCTACTAAAAATACAAAAATTAGCCGGGTGTGGTGGCAGGCACCTGTAATCCCAACTACTTGGGAGGCTGAGGCAGGGGAATCACTTGAACCCAGGACGTGGAGATTTCAGTGAGCCGAGATTGCACCATTGCACTCCAGCCTAGGGGACAAGAGCGAGACTTTGTCTCAAAAAAAAAAAAAAAAAAAAAGTTAAAAAAAATTATCTTTTTAATAACTGAACTTTCTGAGGGGGTAACTTCTTGTCAGATCTATTACATCATTGTTTCTGCTTTGTCGCATGGTTGACAGTTAAGCAGTAAATGTTAATTTAACCATTATGTAGTTCATTTGTACTTATATCATTATCAACCCCTTTTAAGGCATCTATCCATTTTGTTTGAGTTAGAACAGTTTAAATTACAAAATATTTGCAGTTATCTCCACATATAGGCTACAATAATTCACAAAAGGTGGGTATGAAAATATAGGAATAAACTGTTTCTCATACTGTTTCTCATAAAATATAGGAATAAACTGTTTCTCATACTACACTCTCACAATACAAATCACTGCTGTCACCTTCATCACCAAGAAGTGTGGGGATTTCTCCCCACCAATATCAATCAGTTCTATACTAGACACCAGGTGGATATTCTCCAATTCACCTTTGACACTGTTTACCTGGAGACACCGTCAGATACCACAGTTGAGGGCTCAGCCCTACAAGACTGCCCCTACTTCTAACGCCAACTGCAAGACTGGGTTGTTTTACCTATGCTTTCAACCAAATGGCTATAAATCAGGCTTCCCATGACCCCCTCCTTGGATTTGATTAATTTGCTATCACAAAATGCAGGGAATCAGTTGTATTTACCAGTTTATTATAATATAAAGGATATTTTAAAGGATACAAATGAAGATAGGTATACAGCAAAGTATGGGGTAAGAGGCTCAAAGGTTGCATTACCTCCCTGGGGACATCATCCTCCAGGAACTTCCACTTAGTTATCTGGGAGCTCTCCAAACCCAGTCCTACTGGGCTTTTATGGAGGCTTCATTAAACAGATATGATTAAGTAAATCACTGGCCACTGGTGATTAATAAACCCCCAGTCCCTCTCCCCTTCTGGAGGTTGGGGGATGGGGTTCAAAGTCACAATTTTCTAATCATGCCTTGGTCTTTCTGGTGTCTAGATCTATAGACAGTAGTATCTACAGTCAGGTCAATGGATATGACTAATAGAATGAAATCCAAAACGCTTTATCCAGCCATCCAGTGCCTTTCCCATTTTGGCTACAATCAATGTTCTGAGAGAAGGTCCAGGTAAACACTGAAATCTGAATTAAGGTAACTGAGCACCTTTTCATCATCACTTTCTTTTGCTCTTCTTTTTTTTGATACAGTGTCTCACTCTGTTGCCCAGGTTGGAGTGCAGTGGTACAATCTTGGCTCACTGCAACCTCCACCTTTGGGTTCAAGTGATTCTCCTGCCTCAGCCTCCTGAGTAGCTGGGATTACAGGTGTGTGCCCCCACACTCGGATAATTTTTGTGTTTTTAGTAGAGACAGGCTTTCACCATGTTGGCCAGGCTGGTCTTGAAACCCAACCTCAGGTAATCTGCTGGCCTTGGGCTCCCAAAGTGCTGGGATTACAGGTGGGAGCCACTGCACCCAGCCCCTCATTCTAAACTTCAACTTAAATTATTTTCTCTGATCTCGTCAACATACCAGAAACTAAATGGGGTTTATATTTAGAGTTATTTTCCAATGCTAAGGACTGACCTTGGGAAACAGTCAATGGTTACGGATCTTCCTTCTTCCTAATTACCAATAACTGATCCATCGCACGCCCTGCAAATTCTACCTTCGATATGTATCACAAAATCCATCCATCTCTCTCCATCTCTATCACCTCAATCCAATCCAACATTATCTTTTGCTTGGACTATGCAACAATCTCCCAATGAGTTTCCCACTTTTTGCTTCTCTTCAATTCCACAGATCGATACCAAGTATTCTGGATCATGCCATCACTTTGCATAAACTCTTCAAAAGCTTACTTTAAAAATCCCAATGGCCAGGCGTGGTGGCTCATGCCTGTAATCCCAGCACTTTGGGAGGCCAAGGCAGGCAGATCATCTGAGGTCGGGAGTTCAAGACCAGCCTGACCAACATGGAGAAACCCCATCTCTACTAAAAATACAAAATTAGCTGGGCGTGGTGGTGCATGTCTGTAATCCTAGCTACTAGGGAGGCTGAGGCAGGAGAATCGCTTGAACCTGGGAGGTGGAGGTTGCAGTGAGCCGAGATTGCGCCACTGCACTCCAGCCTGGGCAACAAGAGTGAAACTCTATCTCAAAAATAAATAAATAAAAACAAAAATCCCAGCTTGGCTGGATGTGGAGGCTCACGCCTGTAATCCCAGCACTTTGGGAGGCCAAGGAGGGAGAACTGTTTGAGTGCAGGAGTTCGAGACCAGCCTGGGCATCATAGTGAGACCTCATCTCTACTAAAAATTAAAAAAATTAGCCAGGCATGGTGGTATGTGCCTGCAGTCTCAGCTACTCAGAAGGCTGAAGTGGGAGGATCGCACCTAGGAGGTCAAGGCTGCAGTGAGACATGATCATGCCACTGTGCTCTTGGCTGGGAGACAGTCTCATCTAAAAACCACCGCCCTGCCTCCAAAAAGTTCCAAACGAAAGATAGTGACCAGCCAGAAGCAGCATTCAATGAGGTATTTCTGGATGAATGAATAAATGTGGTCAGATCAACAAGACTCAGTCTTGAGCTCTGTTCTTTTCTCAATTTATAGCTAGTACCTCAAAGGAGGTTACCTTGCAGCTAAAAATTCATAATTAATCTGATTTTTTTTTTTTTTTTTAAAGGCTGGAGTGCAGTTGGCTATTCACAGGTGTGATCATCACGAACTACAGCCTCAAACTCCTGGTCTCAAGCCATCCTCCTGCCTCAGCCCCAAAAAGCTGGGACCACTACTGGCACGCCAGGCCTTTTATGATTCTTAAATTATAATCTCCTGCTGGAAAGTCTTACTCTATCTCTATTCCCAGATATTCCTTTTGAGACCTTTTCATGGGCTGGGTGTGGCGGCTTATGTCTGTAATCCCAGTACTTTGGAAGGCCAAGGTGGGTGGGCTGCTTTAGCTCAGGAGTTCAAGACCAGCCTGAGCAACATGGCAAAATCCCATATCTACAAAAAATTAGCCAGGCATCGTGTGCACACCTGCAGTCCCAGCTACTCAGGAGGCTGAGGTGGGAGCCTGAGCCCAGAAGTCAAGGCCATGATCCATGATCCATGATCATGAAGCCATGAGCCATGATTGCGCCACTGCACTCCAGCCTCGGCAACAAAGCAAGACTGTGTCTCCAAAAAAAAAAAAAAAAATCTCTTTCCATTTATTTTACTATATTTATTATAAGCCCAGATGGAAAAAAAAAAAAAACAACGCACAAAACAGTACATAGTATGTTACCATTTATACCAATAAAAGGGAAAAAATACATACAATTGTATGCATATTTGCTTACATATGCGTATCTCTGGCAAGATATATAAGAAACTGGTGTGAGTGGCCTCTAGCGAGGGAAACTGTATGGACAGAATCTGGCGTGGGAAAGAGACTTCAATAAATACCTTTTGAATTTTTAACTGGGCTAATATATTACATACTAAAAAAAATTTTTTTAAATAAGCCTCAAACCAAAAGATTAATGTAAACCTGCTTCACTTCCCACTTTCTGGAAAGAACTATCATTTTCCTGGCCAGATTCAAAAACACTACCAGTGACCTTTGATTCCTTGTCTTTCATATTTAATCATTTACCAAATTTTCCAGCACTTTCTTGAAAATATACTGGAGCTCTGTTCCTTGACGTCCATTTACCATGGTGGAATAGACTTTCATTTTTTGTATCTGAATTATTGTAAAAGGTTTTGCTACTCAAAGATCTTCTGCTCCACCCTATCCCTCCTCCCCAATTTATTATTCATAACATTGCCACACTCTTTTCTTTAAACACAGTATCACTTTAGGCCCCTACTCAAGAACCTGTAATGTCCCCTTCTGAACCTGCGTATTATCACATTTGGGATTAAGGGGGGGGGGGAAAAGAAACCACTGCTACAGATAGGCTTAATACCTTTTTTAGCAGGTATATTTCCTTCCCTATCACAGTTCCTTCCACAACCACCAGGAATGAAGTTTTTCTTAATGATTCCAGCTTACATTAACCTCTTCCTTAATTTTCTATTGCTTTAAGTCTGTGGAATACAAGTTTACTTTTTATATTTTGTGTCAGCACATACCTGCTGTATAATCTCAGTCAAGAATCTTACCCTTTCTGTACCTTTGTTGCCTCATGTGTGAAATGCTTTCATGGGCTTTCAGTGAAGACTGTGGTAAAACATTTGTTATCAGCTATCTTACTATCATTCTGTATCTGTTTCACCTGTTACATCCTGCCTCCAAATAAAACTGCAATGACGATTTTCCTAAACCCAGTTAATACACAACTGTGTTAAATAGGTACACATTCTTATGACTCTTTTTTTTTTTTTTTTTGAGACAATCTTGCTCTATCACCCAGGCTGAAGTACGGTAGCACAATCACAGCTCACTGCAGCACTGCCCTCCTGGGCCCAAGCAATTCTCCCACCTCACCTTCCCAAGTAGCTGGGACTACAGGTGTGTGTCACCATGCCCGGCTAATTTATTTTTATATTTTTTGTAGCGACAGAGTCTCAGTATGTTGCTCAGGCTGGTCTTGAACTCCTGGACTGAAGTGATCTTCCTGCCTCAGCCTCCCAAAGTGTTGAGATTACAAGTGTTGAGCCACTGTGCCTAGTAGGACTCGTTTTTATTATTTTTTTAAGATATATTGCCCAGGCTGGGGTGCAATGGCCATGCACAGGCACAATCATAGCATACTATAGCCTCAAACTTCTGGCCTTAAGTGATCCTCCAGCCTCAGCCTCCCAAGTAGCTGGGACCACAAGCACATGCTACCATACCTCGCTTTGACTCTGCTTTTGATTTAGTCAGTATTAGTGGGACTGATGTTAAGTAACTTAAAATTTCTGTCACACCTATCAGGTATCTTATTTCATGTTGTATCATATAATGATTCTCTTCTCTTTCCAACATGTTTAAATGCTTAAGTTTATTGAGTAAGTACATCTTCTTCCATTAACTACTTCAGTATTGTGCACAGTAAGGAAGTGATGTGAATCAATAATGACTTTTCAATATCCAGTCATATGACATTCAGCTTGACTCATTCTAACTCCTTTTAAGCTCACAATTCGGTACTTCATTTTTGAAAGAAAAGATGTATCTTGAGCACACAATTTAGTAGTTGGCTCATTTTAAAACTGTAATGTTAAAAGAAGAAATGTTAAACATTCCCCTCTGAATTTACTCAACTTTTTTTTTTTTTTTTGAGACAGGGCCTGGCTTTGTCTCTCTGACTGGAGTGCAGTGGTACAATCATGGCTTACTACAGTCTTGACCTCCCAAGCTCAAATGATCCTCCCGTCTCAGCTCCCAAAGTAGCTGGCACTATAGCTGCACACCACCACACCTGGACAATTTTTGAATTTTTTTTTTTTGTAGAGATGGGGTCTTGCTATGTTGTGCAAGCTGTTCCCGAGATCCTGAGCTCAAGGGATCCTCCTGCCTTGGCCTCCTAAAGTGCTGGGACTGCAGGTGTGAGCCACCATGCTTGGCATAGTCAACATATTTTAATACAGCAAAATGGCCTATAAACATCTCATTCACTTACTCATTAAGTTTTTAATAAAAAACCCACTAATGGAAACAAAACAATTTTTTAACCCATTACTATAGTCCCAGCTACTAGAAAAGCTGAGGTGAGAGGATCATTTGAGTCTAGGAGTTCAAGCTCAGCCTGGGCATCATAGTAAGATCCCATCTCTGAAAACAAATTTTTAAAAAAATTTTAACTCCACTAATGAACAACAGACTTCATGTAAAATTTGGAAATCAGTAACTTTCTAGACTAATTTATTGAATAATCTCAATGATGCCTTTTACAAAGGATAATTCTAACAAACATAGAAAAATATTACTGCATTTGGAAATTTCAATTTGTGTAACTTCAAAAAACTACAAATTAAGCTGAATACAGTGGCTCACACCTGTAATCCCAGCACTGTGAAGGTACTGAAGCAAAAGGATCACTTGAGGCCAGGAATTCAAGATTAGCGTGGGCAAACATAGTGAGACCCCGTCTTTACAAATACAACAACAAAAAAAATTTGTAATAAATTTTTTAAAAGTGCAAATTTAGCCTGGACAACATAATGAGACCCCATCTTTACAAAAGTTTTTAAAAATTAGTCAAGCATGGTGGCTCACATCCATAATCCCAGCTACTCAGAAGGCTGAAACCGGAGGATCGCTTGAGCACAGGAGGTTGAGGCTGCAGTGAGCTGTGATCAAACCACTGTACTCCAGCCTGGGGGACAGAAGATCCTCTCAAAAAAATTATTTTCAAAAATGCAAATTGAAAATTTGGGTGAAAATACGAAAAACCACATCCATTACAAGGAACTAAGTTTAACATAACCCCTAAATGGCCCTATGATTTCCATTAGAAAAGTGTACTCGATTTAAACAAAACTAAACAGGTAATATCATTCACACAAGTTTTTCACTCTTTTATAGCGTTTCAATATTCTTCTCATTACCAGAGTTATCTTATATACCTGAATGTTATGTTGCAAAAAAAAAAAAAAATTAAAAAATAAACTATTAAAAAAAGCCCAAATATTGTATTATTTACATGTGATTACAGAAAACATTTCCAAATGGTGTAGTTTAAATAATGCAATTTTTCCAACACTTTATACTTAGTGTATACAAACATACTAATGATCTAGAACTAATTTTCTAGTAGAGTAACATACATGAAATTACCTACATGTCCTAATGATTCCAAAGTATTCATAGAACCACTGTGTATTTTTAACTTACGCTGGGTGACTATTTTAAATACAAACCTACTCCATAATGTGATCTTTCCAAAGTAACAACAGCTAAAGGATCTTATATACAATCTGAGAATCCATTATTATAACTAAATTTGTAGGGAACTGCTTATGACTTAGTTACATTCAAGAACAAAGTTCCTGATAACTTTATATTCATGCAGATAAGTGAAATACTGTAAAAAAAAAAAAAAAAAAAAATTAGTATTTCTTTCCCCACAAAGAAGCAAGCAAACAAAAACAAACTAAAAGTGATTATCTGGTAAAAACTCGGTATAAAGACAGAGAGTAAGAGCTGCTTGGCTAACTTAGAAATTAAATTTACTTAAATGTCTACCTTAAAATGTCTAAGGTATAGGAAACATCTTCAGGTTTTCAATTCAGGACAAATGTTTAATTTGTTTCTCCATCAAAAAAGACACACAATATTTTCTAAACAGAGAAAATAAGCTATGAATTGAATACTGAAAATTTTAAAGTATTTCAAATAACTGATTAAGAATGTGTTGTATACATAAAACAATTGTTTAACAGTAAGACTTTGTATTAATAAGCTGCACAACAGACAGAAGTTTATTCCTCCAACTATGAAGTACTTGTTTCTGGGCATCCAAATTTTCATAAACCTTGAAGTGGGCACTGATGCTGTAAATGTAATCCTAAAATAATTTATCTTCCTTCAAAAATCTCTGCCATCGTGACTTTACATACCACATACACACAAAATACCTGGAAATAATTCAAATGTATAACAATAGGTGTATGTCATACATAAGAATACTATACAGAGTTTAAAAAGAAAACTAGATCTACATTGTTAACATGAACAAATATTCAAAATGAATGTGTGAAAAATGCAAGCTGCAGAATACATGTAAGAGTACGATATCAACTGTGTAAAGTTTAAAAACACACAACAGACTACATATTATTTATGGATACATACATATGCAGAAAAGGTATAAAAGCATGTACACAAAGAATACACATCAACTTCAGAATAGTGGTTACCTATGTAGGGGATGGCGAATGTAAAGAACGGGATGGATACAAACAAGCTTTAACTCTATCCATAATGTTCAATATTACAAAAGTATTTGAAACAAATATGGCATAACGTTAACATTGTTAAATCTGGTGGTGTTACAGTAGACACCCATTATTCTCTGTACTTTTCAATTTTAATATATTTCATAATAAAAATAAAAACATTCACAGAATAAAAAAAGCTCGAATCACTGCTACCATTTTCAGATTAATCAGGCATGCTAAAACACAACACACATTTTCTTTCCCAAATAAGACAATAAATATTAACAGAAGATGTTACATAATTGGCAATGTACACTTTTATAAGGTATCCATTGATTACTATATTAAAAATACACAACAATTAAACAGCAAGATTTAATGCTTCTACTTCAAAACCTCTACCTTTACTTGAGTCAAAGGATTTAATTTCACACCACAAATAGGCTTTCCTTGCTTTAAGAGTATCCCTTTGAATTTTGTTTTATGTCATTTCCTTTAAACATGACTCAGAACAAAAGGTTTCATGTACAAGGTATAGAAGAGACTTGACTAACTACAGTTAAATAATACTAATAAATACATCTTAGAATAAACCAACAGTGGCTCAATCCAAAAATGGTAATTATCACCAGTACAAAAACTTTCACTTTTCATTCTGAAACTTTTAACCTGCAAGAGAAATACACATGATCTCTGTTTACCAAACATGTTTTTTTCTTGTCAGGAAAGTTTTGCCACCTTTGTCAGATTAATACTTCCTTGATCACAGATGAAGTCTTTCAAATTAAAGATAAACAACTACTTGCCTGTTGTTTCTGATATGCAGTATTTGGATTTATCTTTGATTCCAAGAGTAGTGATCCTGAAAGATAAAAATTAATATATAATAAGTCTCAGATGATAAAACCCTGAAAAAAATAAGAATACACATTAAAGTCGGGCACGGTGGTTCACGTCTGTAATTCTAGCACTTTGGGAGGCTGAAGCGGGCAGATTACGAGGTCAAGAGATCGAGACAGTCCTGGCCAACATGGTGAAACTGTCTCTACTAAAAATACAAAAATTGGCTGGGAGTGGTGGCGCGTGCCTGCAGTCCCAGGTACGCGGGAGGCTGAGACAGGAGAATCGCTTGAGAGAGAGAGAGGAGGCAGAGGTTGCAGTGAGCCCAGATCACGCCACTGCACTCCAGCCTGGCAACAGAGCAAGACTCTGTCTCCAAAAAAAAAAAAAAAACACACATTAAAAAAACACACACCACTCGCAAACTTTTCATGTCTTTTTACCCAGTTGGACATCTTAACAAAATGTATTCAAATTCACATTTTCTCTCCAAATCTAGGCTTCATATTTAATCTAAAATATTTCACCCTATTCCCATAGACCCTTAAAGAAAATATTCATCTAAAACCAACATTCAAACCAAGGAATAAGGAGACTAGATGACTATTAAAATTTTATTGAAATAAAAATTTTAAGGTCTAAATGACCACTTCAAGCCATTCTTTTTAACAAAAGTTGTTTTATTGCATTCCCAGTTTAACAAATAATGCAAATTACAAAACAAAATCATGACAGGGATTAAATACTTAGTGTAGAAATTACAGTGCTGCATTTATCCTTTTCTCGTGAAGAACAAAAGAATACCTTCTGTAGAAATAAGTGATAACTATTTAAAATAAAAGGGAACGAGCAAGAATACAAAATATGTCAAGAATAAACCTAAGATTATTTTTCTAACTGCCCATATCAGTTGTTCAAATCAAGTCCAGATTACACTATAAAAGGCATTTTAATTACGGCTCTACATTTTGTAATTTAAAATACTTCACATGACTACAATAAACCAAAGAATACAGCAGTTTACAACCCGCTCTGGTGTTCCAACTTGCTTAGATTGTAAGGCATTCACTTTCTCATAGCGCCTTCTACAAAGGCAGCCCGAAGAAATCCCAGACTAAAGATGTATGTGCTTGTGTGTCCATGTATCGTGGCAACAGTCAGCAAATACAGCCAGGAAAAGGTGCCTTTTGGTTTTCCTCAACACCTGTCGACTGTGGCACCTGGTTGGTACAAGTGTTGTTTTTTTTTTTTTTTTTAACGACACTCGGAAAGAAAGGTTTCGCTAAACCGTTTGTACTAGACGTATAATGGACAAGAAAATAAAGGAATAAGGGGGGAGGAGGCCGACATCAGTACCTAGTCTCTCACTAGTTCCTCCCTTCTCTCTCACACTCTCCCCTCTTTAAAAGAGGAGGGACTGGAAAGGAAGGAGTCCAATCCTTAAGAGGGATGGGAGGCGGACAGAGTCTCGGTCTCTGAGGATAAGTCCAGTCAAAAGTACAGTAGTTTGTTTTTGCCGTACACAAGAGTCAGCTCAGAACCAACGCGCTGTCCCGAAGTGGTAGCAACGGTAACGGGCCCAGGGCCCTAAACCCCAGGCTGTGCCCGGATCAGAGGCACTATCCCCTATTCTACGGTTCCGATAACCTTACCGTCGGACTCTGCCCGAACGAGCAGCGACATCCCCTTGAGCTCCTCCACGTAAGTGGAGGAGACGTGCCCGGTGCCTCGGTCGTCCCATTGCCGGTCTTCGTTCAGGGTATAGACCTTCACTCGCCGCCGCGTATCCGACATGGTGGCTGCTGTCTCCACCGCTCCAGCCGCCGCCTCCTCGCTCACCTCGTCCGCGCCCCTCACTCTTGGGAGACGGTAGACGCGGTAGTGGCGGTGGCGGTGGCGGCGGCGGCTCCAGAGAGGCCCGAATTCACCATGGCTTCAAAGGTTCAGCCGCGAGAAGGGGTGACAAGAGCCACTGAGACCCTCCGCCCGGAGGCCTGGTTACCTCTCACTTCAACCCCGCATACACCCACCCTCCCGTCCCTTTGCCCCACAGGGCTCGCTCGCTCTCCCGCCGCCGCCGCCGCCGCCGCCGCCGCAGTAACTACTACAGATCCGCCATCTTGTAACCCGACTCTCTCTGCCTTTCTCTTCCTCCTCCAGCAGGCTCGCACGGGCTGTCCTAGCAGGGGCTACGGCGGCCGACAAGTCCCATGAACAGCACCTCCGCTTCTGCACGCGCTTCCCAGGCCGGAGTGCTCGGCGCTCTCGCGAGGCGGGTACCCGACTAGGGCGGGAGTACTTCAGCGAGACTTCCTCCTCTTTCGGCCCCGCCTTCTGGCGCGGGGTGGCAATTGGGCGGGAGGTTCTCGCGATCTCCCGGTCCCCGCCTGAGCCGCGAGAGGCCGCTAGGTGGAAGGCTACTGCCGTTCTGCACTTCGTCGGGTTGTTGGCTTGCAGCAGGGTGTGACGTTCCGAGCGACTCAGCTCTGAGGAAAAAGCAAAGCAAACCGGGGAAGTACGTAGCCTTGAAGCGGAGTAACCAGGGACAGAAAGGAAGGAAAAGTGCTTTCATACCCTGACGGAAGGAAGCTCACTCCGTCCGCCTGAGGGGGAAAAAAAAGTTTAAACCTTTCTGTGAAAAAGAAAAAACGTGGAGCCCTTTCAGCCGAATGGAAGCCCACTAAACCTCGTTATGGAGTCTGTTACAATTAAGCATTTGCCCAGGAATTGTCTATGGACACAACTCTCCAGGCAATTCGTGCAAAAGTGTGTTGACGAATTCCTGTTTCCCACAGAGCGCCTCACCGTTAAGGCTCTTAGTAGCTGGCGATTGAAAAGCACAATTTCCGCTTCATGAAAATACAGTGCTCTTCTTGTATTTGTAACCTTGCAAAGTAAATCTGCAGATAAGTTTAGGGAAGTGGCGGGGAGCTACTTTCCTAACACATCTGTGATTTTTTTTGATACTTCTGAGTTTCTCGTGGGCATTTCCTGCGTTCTCTATAGGGGTCTTCTGCACTGAATAAGGGAAGGAGGAATTCTCTGCATTGAGGTTATTATCGAACATTGTGCGGTGGATATAGTCACGCGCTGGGTCGTAGTAGCGTGTCGTTTATTTCAGTACCAGCTCGCTCTTGGTAGAATCCCTTTATTCGTTTTGTTGTTGTTTTTGATAGTCTCCTCTCTGCCGCCCAGGCTGGAGTGCAATGGCGCAATCTCGACTCACTGCAGCCTCAGCCTTGAGGGCTCAAGCGATCCTCTCACCTCAGCCTCCCGAGTAGCTGGGACCATAAACGCCGGCTCCCCACCCCCGCTATATTCGTTCTTTAATATAGTCTCTCAGCTTGTTCAGCTGCCACTTCCGTGCAGCTGGTTAGCCAGATCGGTGAAAACCAGGCGAGAAGCGCACACTGACCCTGCAGTGCATCTTGGGAGTTGTAGTCATAACAAATCAATGGTCTTGTTAAAACGTGCTTATGTTTTGACCAGATCCCTTATGTGTGGACGCCCTTCAGCAGTACACTACAACGTGGGTCAGTGTACAGAACACATGCTGATAGAAATAATTTCAAAATCTGGATTCATCGTTTTTTTAAATCTACAGGAGACCTCAGAAAATGTACTAAATCATCTTAATATAGTACATAACAATAGAGCCAGTTAATCGATGTGATGAATGTGGACAAAATGTATTTTGACCTTAGAGAAAATAACATTGCTGCCTTCGAAGAATCAGAATGCTTCACACAATTTTTGAGCCTGATGTTAGACACTCCAGCCTTCTGTCCAAGCCTCACCCTTTGGTTATTCCTCAGGAAGACTGAACTTGGGAAGAGGATTATGCAGACCCTGGAGTCAGGCTTGGCTTTTGGGGTAGGGAATTCTAGAGTGCCCACAGCATGGTTTGAAAAAGGGAGAGTGGGCTACACGTGGCTGCAGTCCCATGATTCCATGGATTTCAGACCCCTCCAAAACACAGGGCGTAGTGCTTGCCCAAGTCTGAGGGCCCCCCACAACCACATTTCCCCAGCAGATGTTCTTTAATTCAGGGAGTCATCAAAGTTCCACTTGAAAGAGCTGTTAACCAAATAAGCCCACAATCTTCCTTTTTTGTTGTTGTTTTGAATAAGTAATGCCTTTACACATATGAAATTAAAAAGACAGGCTGGGCATGGTGGCTCACACCTGTAATCCCAGCACTTTGGGAGGGCGAGGCGGGCGGATTGCCAGAGGTCGGGAGACCGAGACCAGCCTGGCCAACACGGTGAAACCCCGTCTCTACTAAAAATATAAAAATCAGCCGGGCGTGGTGGCGGGGGCCTGTAATCCCAGCTACGTGGGAGGCTGAGGCAGGAGAATCGCTTGAACCCGGGAGGCAGAAGTTGCAGTGAGCCAAGATTGTGCCACTGCACTCCAGCCTGGGTGACAGAGTGAGAGACTGTCTTAAAAAAAAAAAAAAAAAAAAAAAGCAAAGGTATATAGTGAAAACGAAGTCTTGTTTTTTAGTCTTTGTCTCCTGGCACTCATGGAATTTTCCTCTTGGAATCACCTCTATTCCATTTTCCTGTGTATGTTGCCAGAGCAGGGCTGGCTTCATGGAGGTGACCTGTACAGATAGGCACTTGGTTTAAGTTTTGCTATCACTAACTTGAAATTCAGAAGTTTCTGAACAAGGGCCCTGCAGTTTTATTTTGCACTGGGTCCACAAAGTATGTATCTAGTCCTGTTCCAGAGATATTCTATGCATATACAGGTAACTATATATAAATGTGTATGTAGTGGTCCAGTAGTGGTCCGGGGCGTGTTAGGAACTGGGCAGCACAGCAGAAAGTGAGTGGCCAGGGAGCCAGCATTTCGGCCTGAGCTCCGTCCCCTGTCAGATGAGCAGGGGCATTAGATTCTCGTAGGAGCAAGAACCGTATTGTAAACTGCACATGCAAGGGGTCTTAAGTTGTGCACTCCTTATGAGAATCCAACTCCCCCCTTCCATGGAAAAATTGTCTTCCACAAAACCAGTCCCTGGTGTCAAAAAGGTTGGGGACCTCTGTAGTAGGCTATGCCATCTAGGTTTGTTTAGGTACATTCTATGATGTTCACACAACAAAAAATCACCTGATGATGCATTTTTCAGAAAGTATCCCCATTGTTAAGGGACACATGACTGTAATGGAATACTATTCTTTTCCTTCCTTTTTATTTTATGTATTTTTTGTGGAGACGGGGTCTCTACATACTGGTGCCCAGGCTGGTCTCAAACTCCCGAGCTTAAGGATCTGCCTGCCTTGACCTCCCAAAGTGCTGGGATTACAGGTGTGAGCCACCATATCTGACCCCCTGACCCCCACTTTTTTCTTTTTTTTTTTTTTTTTGAGACACAGTCCAGGCTGGAGTGCAGAGGCGTGATCTCAGCTCACTTCACCCTCCGCCTCCCAGATTCTAGCGATTCTCCTGCCTTATCCTCTTGAGTAGCTGGGATTATAGGCAACCACCACCACACCCAGCTAATTTTTGTATTTTTAGTAGAGATGGGGTTTCACCATGTTGGTCAGGCTGGTCTCAAACTCCTGACCTCAGGTGATCCACTTGCCTCAGTCCCCCACAATGCTGGGATTACAGGCGTGAGCCACCGCACCTGGGACAGCCTTTTTTGGGTCAGTGTATATAGAGCTAACTCATTCTACTTAATGGCTACATAGTATCCCACTGTGATAGCTGCAAGAGGCAGACAAATCCTAGGCAGACAGGGGCAGGTCCCTGGTGAAACCATTCCTTCAAGCCGAGGACAGTTTAAAGGCTAGCCACAAATCCAGGATAAATCCACAGACCGGACTGAGAACCTCTCTTCCCATTTGGTGTGCTTTCTTCTGATTGATCCCCACCCTTCACCTATTTTACACATACCTACCCTTCCCTAATTGTTTTTTTACACTGTCATGCCTACCTTTGAGTGGTGCCGTTGTTTTAGCCTTTTTTGCATACTCACAAACCAATCAGCATGCACTCCCTCATTCTGAGCCCATAAAAGCCCTGGACTTAGCCACACTGAGAGAGAGACCATCTGACTTTGAGTGAGGGAACACCCTTGCATCCTTTCTTCCCTGAGAGCTGTTTCATAGTTCAAATAAAACTCTTCTCCACCCTCCTCACTCTTTGTCAGCGTAACCTCATTCTCGGACATGGAACAAAAACTCGGGACCCACCAAACGCAGATACAAAGAAGGCTGTATACACTGTGGCCCTTTGCCCTCTACTGGTGGAGGGCAACCACTCCACGCAATGCGATGGGAAACAGCAGTGGGGCAGAGCCAGTCCTGAAGCCACGGGCCCGAGTGGGGCAATGGGACTAATAGAGCTGTTAACATGCCACTGTCCATTGGGCTGCAGACGGTGGAACTAAAAGAGCTCTTCGCATACTGTAACACCCCCTTCTGGGCCTTCAGGGTCATGAGCCGCCCTGTTTGGGTGCCACCACATTTCCCTCAATGCGACACACCTGGTCCATCTGCAAGCCCCGCGGAGAGCCCACTCTTGCCCTGCACTCACTCACTCACACACTCCCTCCTGCCAGGGGCTGAGGCCGTGGTGGCTGTAGGATTCGAGTTTGAGCACAAGCCGAGTAGATGGGGTGTTGCCAGCCAGAGGTCTCCGGGTGTCAAAGGGTCAAGAAAAATCCTGCATCAACTGTACAGATGTACCCCAATTTATTTAACTTATTTCTTGTATATTTGTGTCATTTCCAATGGTTTGTAATTTCAAACAATAAATTATTGTGCAAAAGTTGTTTTATGGGTGCCAATATCTTTGTAGGTTAATTTCCTAGGGCAAAGTTTTTCAACCTAAACACCATTGACATTTGGGGCTGGATAATTTGTTGTGAGGTGCTGTCATGTGCATTATATGATGTATCCTGTCCACCCCTATATATTATGAAAAATATTTCAGTGGCCAGAATCCTTTCGATGATTTAAAAGGCCCTTTTTATCCTGCTTCTGCCTACCTCTCCAGCTGCATCTTAGAACCCAAACAGTCTTTTTTCAGACTCATGCCCACGCTTGCTGTAGTGTCTTTGCACAGGTATTCTCTTTGTCTGGAGTTTTCTTCCCCACCAATCATCTCCTAATAACTCCCATTTTATCTTTTAAATGTTGCCACTATTATCACTTCCTTGGAGGATCCTTCTTGGACTCCCTAACTAGTTCAAATCCCTTGGGTGTGTGTTTTTTTTTCCTTTGACAAAAGCCACATTCGAACAAATCCCCCTTGGAATGTTACGATTGCCAAAAAATCCAATTTAAACTAGTTTAAATGATAAGAGAATTTATTGGCTCACATAAATGAGAAGTCTGAAGATAAGGTGAACCTCAGGTTGATTTGATTGAGTGACTTAACAGTATCAGCAAGAACTTGATTTCCTTCTGCCTTTCAATTTTCTTTCTGCTGTCAGATTTATCCTAAGGCTTACTCCTTTTGTATCATAAAATGGTGGCCAGGAGCTCCCAAGGTTATGTAGTTCTTTGTCCATATCAAAAGACAGTTTCTTTCACATATTTCACAGTTTCAATGTGATTAAACTAATTTAGGTCACATGTCCACCCCTAAACCTAAAGTTCTGTGGTATAGAGAATGTCAAGCACTGATTGGCTGGGGCAAATCAGGGCCTATCCCTGGAACTGGAAGTTACATTAATCCCACCTAAATCCCATGAATGTTACTCTGTGAGGTATACATAAAATTGATACTAGGAATACAATCAGAGAATCCATTATATCCTGTTACACACTCATAGCACCACGCACCCTTCCATTGCAGCAGCTGTCATACTTATAGCTTTATATTTATTTGTATGATTTCTGATTAATAACTGTCTTCTCATCTAGATGAAAAACCTCTATTAGTCCAGGGAACTGCATTTTTTCTCACCATTGTATCTCTAGGCTAGCATAGGGTGTCAAAAATAGCAGGTTCTCAATAACTGTTCAAAGAATGAAACTTTCCTTAGAAGTTTACTACTCAATTTGACATTCCCTTTAGCAGGCAATTTAACAGCTACCATATCAGACTTATATTACATCTTTGAAAGTCCCAGACTGAGATCTCTAATTTCTATCTCCAGGCAGTCAGTTCGTGACACACCACTGAGTAAGATTCATGGAATAAATCTGACCATATTACATTCCCTTGGCATCTTTCAAGTGTTCCTGATTTCTTTTAGGATAAAGTTCTTTATGACCCCATTCAAAGCTCTGCATGGTTTGGTCCCTATCTGGCTTTCTATTCTCAAGAGCAAAACTATAGACTTCTGGCCTTCTTGAGGGTGATCTTTCTCTTTCAATCATAGTCCCTCTCCAACCAGTCACCAAATACCAGTTTTTAGAAGTCTTTTCTCTTGCAGGGAGTAGAGAGGGGGCAGTAATAGTTTATTCAGGGATTCCCCATATCCTTCCTGGGTGAAGGTATTCTAGAAGGAGGCAGAGGAAGAAGGCTAGAGGTCCCACTGTTCATTCAGGCTTTCACTTAATGCTTACTTTAGCTCTGCTTCACAATCCCCTACTATCTACTGTGACTAATGTTCTCAAGTCAAGAGTCTCTCCCATTCTAGAAAATAAATCAGGATCCTGGGATGTGGTGGTGGTGTTATAGGGGCGTGTGTGGGTGAGTGTGTGGGTATGAGTGTGTGTGGGGGGGGTGGCAGTCCTTTGGTTATATGGGACTGGGAAGTGGACCCAGGGCTGTAGCTGTTCTTTATGTAGGCTTTCACCTTTCCCCAAAATTTTCTGCCCTGATCCTTTCCATTTTTTTTGTGGAAATAACTAGCTCTTTTTATTTATTTATTTAATTTTTTTGAGATGGAGTCTTGCTCTGTCACCCAGGGTGGAGTACAGTGGTGTGATCTCGGCTCACTGCAACCTCTGCCTCCCGGGTTCAAGCGATTCTCCTGCCTCAGCCTCCCGAGTAGCTGGGACTACAGGTGCCTGCCACCATGCCAGGCTAATTTTTTTTATTTTTAGTAGAGACGGGGTTTCACCGTGTTAGCCAGGATGGTTTCAATCTCCTGACCTCGTGATTCGCCTGTCTCAGCCTCCCAAAGTGCTGGGATTACAGACGTGAGCCACTGCACCCAGCCTTAGCTCTTTTGTTTCTTTAATCACCTGTGGGGGCTTTTAGATTGTGCCTTTTGCTGTTAAGTCTACTTCTACTCTTCCATCGGCTTGTCATACAACCATTTGTTGAAATTGCTTTTGTATTTTGTTTGCCTTTTGGGCTCTACACTTCTTAAAAAATTTACTTAGCTGTCAAAGAGATGACATACTGTGTATGGTTAATTTTCCATGTATTCTGGTGTTCTAATATATTTTTATGGTTTTTAAATGTTTAGTTCTTTAATCCAGTTAGAATTTTAAAAATATATATGAAGTAGGTAGGATGATGCTAATTTACAAATTTTCCTCCAAATGGATATCCAGTTGTCTCAACATCATGTACAGAAAAAACAATCTGAAAATGCTATCTTTTCATATGATATACTAAATTTACATGTACACACATATAGTTACATATATATAGGTTTGAGTCTGAATTCACTACTGTTTCAATTGCTGTAGTTGGTCAATTCTAGTATGATAGTTTTTATTGCTACAGTTTTGGAGTGATTGTGGGGTTATTTTTGAGACAGGGTCTGGCTATCTTGTTCAAACTGGTCTGAAACTTATGGGCTCAAGCAATCCTCCCATCTCGGCCTCCTAAAGTGATGGGATTATAGGTATGAACCACTGCACCTGGCCCTGGATTGCATTTTGACAGTGGCCATAGAAGTTTCCACTCAGATCTTCAAGAGAACCTACTCTGGGGACTACAGGTCACTGACAGCCTGTAGTCAGTGCCACCCCTTTGGAACTACCATGCATTCACATCAATGCCAAATATCTCAAGTCGCCCCCAGCTAGTGGCTGAGCACAGTAGGAGTACTAAACTTGTTCTTTCTTGCCCAATGCAGAACTCCTCTAATGGGCAACTTTGGCTTGGGGAAACTTCTCATCAGCCTGGATGAGACTGTCTTAGAACTACAGTGTAGTCCAGGCTCTTTCTACCCAATATTTCCTTCTCTTCTTTTTACAGAAGTCAGGCCTGTACCACAGTCTGAAGGCTCTCTGCCAATTCCTGAGCCTTTCCACTTTATCCTTCACAAACATTTTCCCCAATAAATATCTTGCATGTCTAATCCCTTCTTGGCATCTGCTTCTCTGAGCACCAGAACAGACAGGTGGTTTACCAAGTGGTGCAAGAAAACAGATAGTAAGATGGGTTTTGGGGAATGGCTTATTTGGTCCCTGGCACAAAGCAGCCATTTGAGTCCTGATTTAGCTAGCAGTGACCTAGGAAAACATCCCAGAGAAGGGAAATCCTCTTGCCTGTGCAATTCAGGCATTTAAAAGATAGGGGGAGGCCGGGCGCGGTGGCTCAAGCCTGTAATCCCAGCACTTTGGGAGGCCGAGACGGGCGGATCACGAGGTCAGGAGATCGAGACCATCCTGGCTAACACGGTGAAACCCCGTCTCTACTAAAAAAAAAATACAAAAAAACTAGCCGGGCGAGGCGGCGGGCGCCTGTAGTCCCAGCTACTCGGGAGGCTGAGGCAGGAGAATGGCGTGAACCCGGGAGGCGGAGCTTGCAGTGAGCCGAGATCGCGCCACTGCACTCCAGCCTGGGTGACAGAGCAAGACTCCGTCTCAAAAAAAAAAAAAAAAAAAAAAAAAAAAAAAGATAGGGGGAATAGGATGCCTACAAAGACAGCAGAGCTGGCCAACTGTTACTAAGACAATTAATGCCTTGCAGATGGATAATGAGAAACCGGGAGCACTTAAACAGTTAAAGGCTAAGTGTGGGAGCCAGGGGGCTTCTCTGGAGCTTAACAAAGAAGCTTTTTTTTCCTGCAATGGAAAAGCAGAAATAAGATTTGATGGTCACAGAGCTCTAAAGATATTTGAATGCTCAGCCTAGGGAGATCCAGTATGTAGTCAGGGCCCTGGTTGGGGAAACCAGCCTGAAGCTTTGAAACATGGGATGGGTGCCCCTGAGGATTTTGGCTCTGTAGATACCTCTGGACACTCAAAAGCTTGCAGAACTGGCTCACACTTCCTAGTAAGAGCAAGCACTTTCCTCATTACAGAAAGCCCTCTTCCATAATTGTTCTCAGTTCTTCTCCTGGCTGCCAGGCCATGGTAATTGGAGTTAACATCTCAGCATAATCTGCCTAGGAAGTGTTGGCCCTGATAAGAAAGGAAGGATTACACACCGAAGGAATTGAAGTAAGTTAGCATGACTATCAGGAGCCAGAGAAGCACATTTAGAATTGGATTTTAAGGGTGTTCAATTAAGGGGGCTGGAATTTAAGACGAGATAAGCAAGACTTTATGGACTTGGAGTACTTTTTTGGAACAGATTTAACCTCAGCAAGTAGTCCCGAGGTTAGCTTTTCAGAGCCTGGAAAAAGTGACGGCTTTGAAAAAGTGGAAATGAATTCACACCATGGCAGCTTTTAACTTGAGGAGAAGATAGCTATTTATTTTGGCATACTTATGTGGTTACTGCTCACTTACTAGTCACAATTGTTTTGTAACCACTATTTATTTATTTATTTATTTATTTATTTAGAGATGGTCTCATTCTGTTGTCTAGACTGGAGTGCAGTGGTGCACTCTTGGCTCATTGCAACGCCTACCTCTCAGGGTTAAGCCATCCTCCCACCTCAGCCTCCTAATTTTTGCATTTTTTTGTAGAGGTGGGGTTTCCCCATGTCACCCAGACTGGTCTTGAACTCCTGGACTCAAGTGATCTGCCCATTTTGGCCTCCCAAAGTGCTGAGATTACAGGCGTGAGCCACCACACCGGGACTGGTTTTTTTTGGTTTTTGAGATGGAGTCTTGCTCTTGTTGCCGAGGCTGGAGTATAATAGCATGATCTCAGCTCACGCCAACCTCCACCTCCCAGGTTTGAGCAATTATCCTGCCTCTGCCTCCTGAGTAGCTGGGATTACTGGCGCCTGCCACTACACCTGGCTAAGTTTTGTATTTTTAACAGAGACGGGTTTTCGCCATGTTGGCCAGGCTGCTCTCGAACTCCTGACTTTGTGATCCACCCACCTCAGCCTCCCAGGAGTTTGAGATCAGTGCCTGGGCAACAGAGCAAGACCTCACCGCTACTAAAAAAAAAAAATTAACCAGGCATGGTAGTGCATGCCTGTAGTACCAGCTACTTGGGAGGCTGAGGCAGGAGGATCCCTTGAGCCTAGGAATTCGAGCTTGCAGTAAGCTATGATTATATCACTGCACTCCAGCCTGAGTGACAGACCCTGTCTAAAAAATAAATAGTGGTTTTTAGGTGATCATCTGCAAATATTTTTGTTCTTTCCCTGTATCTCTTTTTAATCTCATCACACTGATTAGGACATCCAGAACACTGGTGATTCTTGTTTTGTTCCTGACTTTAATGGCCATGTTTCCAGTGTTGTATACATGTTCCTAATTTTTGATACATACCACTTGTGACATTAAGGACATTTCCTGATATTCTAAACTCTCTAGGACATTAGGACATGGATACTGAATTATAAGAAATGTCTCTTTTTAGCCTAGGCAACATAGTGAGACCCTGTCTCTAAAACAACAACAACAAAATTGGCTGCCATGCTGGTGCATGCTTTTAGTCCCAGCACCTCAGAAGGCTGAGGCAGGAGGATCGCTTCAGCCCAGGAGTTTGAGGCTACAGTGAACTATGATCCTGCCACTGCACTCCAGCCTGAGCAACAGAGCAAGACCCTGTCTCTAAAAAAGAAAAAGAAAAACAGGACCATTTTTTGCATCTGGTGACCATATGGTTTTCTCTTAATATTATGACAATTTATAACTGTTCTCATAAATGATAATGATCTATAAATTTTTATGTTTGCTTTTTTTTTTTTTTTTAATCATCTCTTCTAGGTATGAGTCCTGGGCAATTGCATTAAATTTTATAATCACAGTATTAAAAAAACTATTTCTAGTCAACAACTCAATTTTGGTTTTCATGAAACACTGGGTATTTTCCAATGCTTCCCATCCCATGCAGGATGAAGTCAGAGTCCTAAATCTCATATTCTAAACTCCCACACAATCTGACCTCTACTTACTGGCTTCTTCATCCATTGATAAAGCTGTCCCTACTCTACAAACTGCCTTTCCCTTTATAATTATCCTTTAAAGCCCAGCTCAAATACTAGCTCTCTATATTGAAATCCAATTCAAATTCCACTTCTTAGAAACCTTCATTTTTCCTTCTAGTTTACCTCTTCTCTTTTTATAAAGCATGACTTTTAAAAAACCTTCATTAGAGTGCTCACCAACCTGCCTTTCATTAATTAGTAACTCTGTATTAGACTATATTTAAGTCCCTTAAGGAAACAAATTATTCTACAGCAGAGTACTGTGCTCCTAATAGGTAGTTTTAAAGTTTTTATTACATTAAAATTAACTTTATAAATTTCAGTTATATTGAAGCCTCTTGCAATGATTTGAGATATGCTTGAGATGGCAAAACTGAGGTTGCTTTAAATATTGCCTCTACAAAAGTCACTTATTACCAAATTGCTTTTTAGACCATTTTATCTATATGTTGGTTGATGACATCATACTCATATTTAATGAGTCAGACATCTCTCTCTTTTTTTTGAGACAGGGTCTGGCTCTGCTGCTCAGACTGGAGTGCAGTGGCACAATCACAGCTCACTGCAGCCTTGAATTACCAGGCCCAAGTGATCCTCCGACCTCAGCCCTCAGCCTACCAAGTAGCTGAGATTACAGGTGTGCACCACCATGCCAGGCTAATTTTTGTATTTTCTGTAGAACGAGGTGTGACCATTTGGCCCAAGCTGGTACTGAACTCCTGGGCTCAAGTGATCCACCCACCTTGGCCTCTCAAAGTGCTGGGATTATAAGCCACCACACCCAGGCCATCTTTCTCTTTAAAACTATTTTGTTCATTGGCCAGGTGCGGTGGCTCACACCTGTAATCCCAGCACTTTGGGAGGCTGAGGCGGGAAGATCACAAGGTCAAGAGATTGAGACCATCCTGGCCAACATCGTGAAACCCCATCTCTACTAAAAACACAAAAATTAGGCCGGGCGCGGTGGCTCAAGCCTGTAATCCCAGCACTTTGGGAGGCCGAGACGGGCGGATCACGAGGTCAGGAGATCGAGACCATCCTGGCTAATACGGTGAAACACCATCTCTACTAAAAAATACAAAAAACTAGCCGGGCGACATGGCGGGCGCCTGTAGTCCCAGCTACTCGGGAGGCTGAGGCAGGAGAATGGCGTAAACCCGGTAGGCGGAGCTTGCAGTGAGCTGAGATCTGGCCACTGCACTCCAGCCTGGGCGACAGAGCCAGACTCCATCTAAAAAAAAAAAACACACACACACACAAATTAGCTGGGCATAGTGGCGTGCACCTGTAGTCCCAGCTACTCGGGAGGCTGAGGCAGGAGAATCACTTGAACCTGAGAGGCGGAGGCTGCAGCGAGCCGAGATCACACCACTGCACTCTAGCCTGGCGACAGAGCGAGACTCCATCTTAAAAACAAAAACAAAAACAACCCCTATTTTGTCCCTTTTAGTTTCTATTTATGTAACAGATCCTATTGTCCTCACAATCCTCAGGCTGAAATCCTTAGTCATAACTGCTTCTCTCTTTCCTCCACTTTCTACTCACTCCCCGTTTTATCTGGGTTAAATCCATCCATTATCCCTTATATTTGCTCTGCAACATCTTGGTATGTGCCCAGCCCACTTTTTCTGAGTATACTCTCTTCTCAGAAGTAAGCTCTTGGTAATTGCCTGACTAGTTTCTTATACCAGGTTTAGGGTTACCAGAGTTAGCAAATAAAAATATAGTGACCAGTTGCTTATATCTGGCTTATGGTTACCAGACTTAGCAAATAAAAATATAGGACATTCAGTTAAATTATTTGAATTTCAGATGAACAAGGAATAATCTTTTAGTGTTACATGGGACCTACACTGAACATCTGTTTATCTGTAATTCCAATTTAATTTGGCATCATTATTTTATCTGGCAATCTCAGGCAGGTTTAACACCTTTCCCAAGCTGAGCTTCTCATTTCCTCCAAAGGAACACAACCATAAGGACAGGTAACATCCTGTGGGACAGCCATCCTTTGCCCTATGCTGAGAAAACAGGTTTGCAGAGAATAAAAACAAACAAATAAACAAACATTTAAAAAAGCAGTTGTGTGGAAAGCAGCACAAAAGAGAGGCCATGAGACTCCATAATTAAGCAGAGATGAACTGCCCTAGTTCTTAATGGCTTGTTAGTCCTCATTCCAGTCTTCCACAGGGTGTGACTTGGCTTCCATAAAATAAACTCACGGTCCCGTGATCATTTTCCCTCTTTGCTTTAGCAAGAATCTTTAACTAAAACAGCTCTCCTTTCATTTCCACTGTCTACCACTCTAGTCTCAACTCTCACGAGTCTGAAATTTTGCAAAAGCCTGATAAACTTGTCACATGATTCTAGTGTCTACCAATTCCTTGTAAGTAACCAAGATATTCTTGCCTGATTAAATGCTTTGAAAATATCATCTTGGGCCGGGCGCAGTAGCTCACGCCTGTAAGCCCAGCATTTTGGGAGGCCGAGGCAGGCGGATCACTTGATGTCATGAGTTTGAGACCAGCCTGGCCAATATGGTGGAACCCTGTTTCTACTAAAAATACAAAAATTAGCCGGGTGTGGTGGTGGGTGCCTGTAGTCCCAGCTACTCGGGAGGCTGAGGCAGGAGAATAGTTTGAACCCAGGAGGCGGAGGCTGCAGTGAGCCGAGATCACGCCACTGCACTCCAGCCTGGGCGACAGAGTGAGACTCCATCTCAAAAAAAAAAAAAAAAAAGAAAAAGAAAATATCATCTTGTACTGGCCATCCCTTGTTTCATATTCATTAATAAACTTTGCTTTCTAATTTCGGTGAAGAACAAGCACAAGATTAAGGAGTAAGACTATGTGAAATTGGGTTATAAATTGAAAGGCTGTTGTATCTTGTAAACATACAATGCAATGCCAAGTGAAAATGAAGTTGTTAGTCCCTCTATCTAGAATTCTTTCCCAAATAGCTGCACATCTTTTTCCTCAGCTTCATTTAAATCTGTGTTCAACTGTTATCTCCTCAGAGAAGACATTCTGGATCATTTCATATTAAATAATAACTTTTATCACTGTATCCCTTTATCCAGTTGTTTTTCTTTAAGGTACCTACCACTACCTGACATGTTGTATACAGTTAAGTCCTTACTTAATGTCTTCAATAGGTTCTTGCAAACTGTAACTCTAAGATAAACCACATAAAATGTAACCAAATTTACCACAGGCTAATTGATATAAACAAGAGTTAAGATCCTATGGCACATTTCTGGTCAAAAAAATATTACCAAACTTGCAAATACAGACCAAAACATTTCTTTTTTTTTTTTTGAGACGGAGTCTCGCTCTATCGCCCAGGCTGGAGTGCAGTGGTGCGATCTCGGCTCACTGCAAGCTCCGCCTCCCGGGTTCACGCCATTCTCCTGCCCCAGCCTCCCAAGTAGCTGGGACTACAGACGCCCGCCACCTCGCCCGGCTAATTTTTTTTTGTATTTTTTTTTTTTAGTAGAGACGGGGTTTCACCGTGTTAGCCAGGATGGTCTCGATCTCCTGACCTCGTGATCCACCCGTCTCGGCCTCCCAAAGTGCTGGGATTACAGGCTTGAGCCACCGCGCCCGGCCCCAGACCAAAACATTTCTAATGTTAAACACTGAAGTAAATGTGACCTAGACAACATTTAAGAAAGATGAATAAAAACAAGATGATTTATCAAATTACAACAGTTCAGGGTTTTGGGTGGTTGGAGCCCATCCTGGCAGCTCCGGGTGCCAGGTGGGAACTGATACTGGACAGGACAGCCATCCCATTGCACGGCGCACGCACTCACACACACACCACACTCACTCAGACTGGGCAACAAGAGCAAAACTCCGTCTCAAAACAAACAAACAAACAAACGAAATAAAATAAATTATCCAGTCTCAGGTATTTCTTTTTTCTTTTTTGAGATGGAGTCTCCCCCGTCACCCAGGCTGGAGTGCAGTGGCATGATCTAGGCTCACTGCAATCTGTCTCCCAGGTTCAAGCGATTCTCCTGCCTCAGCCTCCCGAGTAGCTGGGATTACAGGCATGCATCACTATGCCCGGCTAATTTTTGTGTGTTTCTTTTTTTAGTAAGACAGGGTTTCACCATGTTGGCCAGGCTGGTCTCAAATCCCTGACCTCAGGTGATCCACTTGCCTTGGCCGCCCAAAGTGTTGAGATTACAGGTGTGAGCCACCGCGCCCAACCTCAGGTATTTCTTTATAGCAATGCAAGAATGGGCTAATACACTCCTGCAGACACAGGAAAAAGTGCAGACTCCACACAGACAATAGGCCTGGCCAGGAATCAATGTTTTGTTTCCCTCTCAACATTATAATGCAAATGATGTTGAAAAAAATGTTATTCAAGGACCTGCTGTATCCTAATTTGCTGTCAATTTCCAAAATCTAGAATATGAGCATTGGAACTTCAGCTGTTTTGTCTGTTTTTGTTATTTTGAGATGGAGTCTTGCTCTGTTGCCCAGGCTGGAGTACAGTGGCGTGATCTCAGCTCACTGTAACCTCTGCCTCCCGGGTTCAAGTGATTTTCCTGCCTCAGCCTCCCGAGTTGCTAAAACTACAGGCATGTGCCACCATGTCTGGCTAATTTTTGTATTTCTAATAGAGACGGGGTTTCTCCATGTTGGCCAGGCTGGTCTTGAGCTCCTGACCTCAGGCAATCCACCCGCCTCAGCCTCCCAAAGTGCTGGGATGACAGGTGTGAGCCACTGTGCCCGGCCTAACTTAGGAGTTTTATTTACTGACACATCCCCTGCATACCTTATAATGCCTGGCACATGTTAAATGATGAATAAAACAATGTTATGCTTGGCTGAACTGAACTAAGAAAGATATTCATGCTTTCATTTTAGATCCAAGAATGTAAGATACTCTGTAAGAGAAGAAAAAATGATTATATAAAAACTGCACTGTGATAGAACAGTAACTTATGAAGTATGTGTGCTTGTGTGTCAAAACAAAAGTCATGGGAAAAAAGTCTTATAAGTACTTGTATTGAGCTAACCACCCAAGATGGCATTCAATTTGATCTGGGTCACTATAAATTAGAGTTTCCAGCATATAATATAGCCGTCATAGAAAAATTTCACTGGGGCCAGGCGCAGTGGCTCATGCCTGTAATCCCAGCACTTTGGGAGGCCAAGGCGGCCAGATCATGAGGTCAGGAGATCAAGACCATCCTGGCTAACACGGTGAATCCCTGTCTCCACTAAAAAAATACAAAAAAAAAAAAAAAAAAATATTAGCCAGGAGTTTTGGCAGGCGCCTGTAGTTCCAGCTGCAGAGGCTGAGTCAGGAGAATGGCGTGAACCCGGGAGGCGGAGCTTGCAGTGAGCCAAGATTGCACCACTGCACTCCAGCCTGGCAACAGAGTGAGACTCTGTCTCAAAAAAAAAAAAAACACAAGAAAGAAAGAAAGAAAAAGAAAATCTTCATTGGAAAGTAGGGAAAACTACCAACATTTAAATGAAGACAAAAATATGACAAGTTCAGACATAAAGTGTAGGCTCTTGGTTTAAGCAGAAATGGGGTTCTTTTGGTGGTCTGCAGTTAGTAAGCTATATTTGTACTTTGTGTCACTACAGGTTTCTGGAGTTTGTTTAAGAACTACCTTCATTTTCCATATTAGGAGTTAGGAGTTCCTTTGAAAAAGAACAGAAAATTTAAGAAAAACATAAATTGCAATTTTGAAATTCTACCATTAAGGATGATATCTTAAAGTAAGAATTATGTCTTAGAAAACAGAAGTGAGAATAAAAACTTTTGTTACTGTGATTAAATAGTCTATCAATTGTAGAAAGCAAATACATTTAATCTTTCATTTTCAATTAATCTTTAATATTTCAGAAAGTATATCAACATTGCCTAACATGCTCTTTTACACATAATAGATATATAATCAATGTTTATTGACTTAAAAATCTTTGGTTTAGCCAGCTAAATTTGTAATATTTTATGAACTAGTTTACTCTGAATCATGAATTCACCTATTTGTTGTTGTTGTTGTTTTTATCTCAAGATGAGTCTTGCTCTGTCACCCAGGCTGGAGCACAATGGTGCAATCTCGGCTCACTGCAGCCTCCGTCTCTCAGGCTCAAGTGATTTTCCTGCCTCAGCCTCCCGAGTAGCTAGGATTACAGGCACCCGCCACCATGCCCTGCTAATTTTTTTATTTTTAGTAGAGATGGGGTTTTACCATGTTGGCCAGGTTGGTCTTGAATTCCTGACCTGAGGTAATCCACCCGCCTCAGCCTCCCAAAGTGTTGGAATTACAGGCATGAGCCACCATGCCCGGCATTTTTTTTTTCTTTTTTTGAGATTGAGTTTCACTTTTTTTGCCCAGGCTGGAGTGCAGTGGTGTGATCTCAGCTCACTGCAACCTCCGCCTCCCAGGTTCAAGAGATTCTCCTGCCTCAGCCTCCTGAGTAGGTGGGATTACAGGCACCCGCCACCACACCTGGCTAATTTTTATATTTTTAGTAGAGACGGGGTTTCGCCATGTTGGCCATTGTGGTCTCGAACTCCTGACCTCAGGTGATCTACTCGCCTTGGCCTCCCAAAGTGTTGGGATTACAGGTGTGAGCCACCACGTCTGGCCACATTTACCTACATTTTTGTGAGATTTAAAATTTTTTTAGAGATAGAGTCCTACTATGTTGCCCAGGCTGGAGTACAGTAGCTATTCACAGGTATGATTGTTGCACACTACAGTGTTGAACTTCTGGGCTCTAGTGATCTTCCCACCTCAGCCTTCCAAGTAGCTGGGACTACAGGCACATACCACTAAATCCGGTCTATTTTTATAAGATTTAAAAAGGATTACACATTCTAAATTATGACGTCCACATACCATTTACTTTTGTGTGGAATTATAAGGTGATATTTTATTTTATTTTATTTTATTTTATTTATTTATTTATTTTTTTTGAGACAGAGTCTCGCTCTGTCACCCAGGCTGGAGTGCAGTGGCCGGATCTCAGCTCACTGCAAGCTCCGCCTCCCGGGTTTACGCCATTCTCCTGCCTCAGCCTCCCGAGTAGCTGGGACTACAGGCGCCCGCCACCTCGCCCGGCTAGTTTTTTGTATTTTTTTAGTAGAGACGGGGTTTCACGGGGTTAGCAAGGATGGTCTCGATCTCCTGACCTCGTGATCCGCCCGTCTCGGCCTCCCAAAGTGCTGGGATTACAGGCTTGAGCCACCGCGCCCGGCCTTAAGGTGATATTTTAAATGATGGGAATGAACTTGACATGTGTATCAGTAACCTCTAAACATCTATTTCAAACACCTATTAACCGAAAGTCATGATCCTCCAGTTCTTATACTAAGAACTTCCATACATTAGAGCAATATACGTATTCAAAGTGACCTAGTTCAATTTGACAAGTAAATTATTTATTTATTTATTTATTATTATTTTTTGAGACGAAGTTTTGCTCTTGTTGCCCAAGTTGGAGTGCAATGGCGTGATCTCCGCACACTGCAACCTCCACCCCCTGGGTTCAAGGGATTCTCCTGCCTCAGCCTCCTGAGTAGCTGGGATTATAGGTGTGCGCCACCATACCCGGCTAATCTTTGCATTTTTAGTAGAGACGGGGTTTCACTGTGTTAGCCAGAATGGTCTCGATCTCCTGACCTCATGATCCGCCCGCCTCGGCTCCCAAAGTACTGGGATTACAGGCATAAGCTACCACGCCCAGCCAATAATTTTTCTATGTTTAGGTAAATTTGAAAAATATACATCATTACTACCACATTCATCCTAGTTAGAATCTCATATTTATTCCACTATGTTTATGATTTAGTAACTAGTTTGAAAGGCATCATATTATTCAAAGTGTATCAGATTAGCTCCCTCAACTCACTATATCTAGTAACTGTTCTGATGAAATAGGCACTGGCTTTGAATATGGCCTGTTCCAATTTGTGAATCATTGCAGGCAAGTAAAGTTGTTACGCAAAGAGGTGAGCCGTAGGATGACTGAGTGTAAACTATCACTATTGTATATAAAGAAGAAAAATAAGATGTAGGAAGAGATCTGTTAGAATAACATATATGACATATTCTAAGTTTTTCATATATTTCAGAATTATAGAAACAAAAGTATGTAATCTTTTCTAAGATACATAAATGACTTACTTTTAACAATAAATATTTTTTGATTTATAATGTAAATAAGATTAAACGAATATGGCTTACTCTTGAATTTAAAAAATGGCACGTGTAAATGAGCATTTTAGTACAAATAATTAGAATGTATTTATATTACATATAAATCTACACAATGGAAGATACTACTAAAATGTTGCTCTACAGCACATCACCCTAGGCAAAATAGAATTCTAGAATTCTCTTTAAAAAAATCACTGAGAATTAGATGATGACTGTGAAATAGCTTCTCCCATTACAATACTATTTCTGTCATTCAAAGTTCTGACCACAGTTGTAGCTGGCGACTGAAGCACTTTACGAGAAAGCCTCATTCTTCCATCGGCTGGATCACGTCCAAAGTATTTCACCTGTGTTAAAGAAACAGATCTTCCTTTAAAGTTACAGCACATTGAGTGACATCTAAATAGACATTTACATTTACATGGTCCAAATAAGGCAATGATTGTTTTTACTTGTTCACTGAAAGCATAGTTCAGTGCTAAGTGGAGGTATACACTTAATATATATAAGTAGTCATTATAAAAAAAGAAAAGAGGCAGGGGCAGTTAGTTGTTCAAACTATGATCTGTCACTGAATTCATCTGTGCCTTTTTATTCTCACCAGGCCAAGTCCTTATACTGGGGGAACAGTCACAGACATAGTGAATGATTCTAGACAAGGGCTTTGTGAGCCTAATTGTGTTATATACTATACAGGATTATACTTAGGTCATTTTGATTTTCACTACTGCTCAAAGGACCGTCACATTAGTATTTATTTGGCTTCACCTTGGAAAATGAAAGCCAGGGGGGAATGCAGAAGGTTTAAAGTTCCTTCTGATATGAAAACAACAACCACAACAACAAAGAAACCAAAAAATCAACCTTATACAGAGATATTATATCTTAGCACTCATCCTGCCCTGGAGGCTACTTGGACAGTAAGACCACAGATTGGGAATAAACCAGAAGCCTCAGTTACTCAGGTCATAGGTATTAGGCATAAGTGAAAGAGAATGTAGTAGAGCCAGAAAAAACAGACTGGCAATGACTTCTTTCATCCACCCAGAAAGGACTATAAAGAAAGGGCCAATTTTGTTATACGAATTCTAGGCCTGAATAACATGGCTCTTACCAAGCTCAAAAACTTGAAGTTTTAAGTAGTGGAGAAACAAAGTCTCACCTCCTCAAAGATGACATTCAAGGATTTCAACAAGTTATCTTATCAGAGTTCTTATGTCAGTCTCCAAATCATGGAGTCTGCACAGCTAACACTGACATACTCATGTATTTTTTAAATGAACTAAGGGTGACTACCATTTTGGCCAAGCTGCAATCTCCTTCAGGGAAAGAATTGTGTCTTAAGTCCTTAATGAGTCTGTTCAAGCAGCTCTAAGATTAAAAATGAAGTACTGCATATAAATAAAAAACATCATAGATGGTGACTCTTCTTTCAACTTTTTGCAAAAAATAATGGAAGCTTCAAGAACAATTTACAACTTTAAGGCTAAAAGGTGGAATACAAGTACCTGAATTTCTTGGCCAACTTCTAATCCTAGGGCAGTAGGATGTTTAATCTGGAAAAAAAAAAACATGCCAATCTATTAGTTGTTGTGCATAATTACGTAGTGTCAACGGAGGTACACATTTTTTTCTCAAGCTTTATTCATTTTTCTGATTAAACAAATCAGTTAGCAGCCGGGTGTGGTGGCTCACGTCTGTAATCCCAGCACTTTGGGAGGCCGAGGCAGGCGGATCAGGAGGGCAGGAGATTGAGACCATACTGGTTAACACGGTGAAACTCCGTCTCTACTAAAAACACAAAAAAATTAGCCAGGCGTGGTGGCGGGCGCCTGTAGTCCCAGCTACTCAGGAGGCTGAGGCAGGAGAATGGCCTGAACCCAGGAGGCAGAGTTTGCAGTGAACCGAGATTGCGCCACTGCACTCTAGCCTGGGTGACAAAGCAAGACTCCGTCTCAAAAAAAAAAAAAAAAAAATCAGTTAGCCAGGCATGGTGGCTCATGGCTGTAATCCCAGCACTTTGGGAGGCAGGGGCGGGCAGATCACTTGAGCTCAGGAGTTTGAAACCAGTCTGACCAACATGGTGAAACCCTATCTCTACTAAAAATACAAAAACTAGCTGGGTGCGGTGGCACACACCTGTACTCCCAGCCACTCGGGAGGCTGAGGCAGGAGAATTGCCTGAATCTGGGAGGCAGAGGTTGCAGTGAGCTGAGATCATGCCACTGCATTCCAGCCTGGGCAACAGAGTGAGACTCTGTCTTAAAAAAAACAATCAGTTAATTATAAGGATTTAAAATACAGATGTATTAAGAACATAAAAATTATCCAAAACAGGCTGGGTACAGTGGCTCACACCTGTAGTCCTAGAACTTTGGGAGGCTGAGGTGGAAGGACTGCTTAAACCAGACTGGGCAACATGAAGAAACCCCATCTCTACAAAAAATCCAAAAAAATTAGCCGGGTGTAGTGGCTTGTGCCTAGGGTCCCAGCCCCTCCAGAGGCTAAGGTGGGAGAATCACTTGAGCCTGGGAGGCTGAGGCTGTAGTGAGCTGTGATCGTGCCACTATACTCTAGCCTGGGTGACAGAGCAAGACCCTGTCTCAAAAACCTCTCAAGTTGTAGATAACTACTGCTAACATTCCAATGAGTATCCCTTCAGATGTCTATTTAGTGTATGTGTAATGCATTTATAAAAATGGACCCGCTGTGCTTATTGTATATCTTAAGGACATCTTTTTTTTTTTTGAGATGGAGTCTCGCTCTGTCATCCTGGCTGCAGTGCCGTGGCATGATCTCTGCTCACTGCAACCTCCTCCTCCCAGGTTCAAGAGTTTCTCCTGCCTCAGCCTCCCAAGTAGCTGGGATTACAGGTGCACGCCACCATGCCCAGCTAATTTTTTGTATGTTTAGTAGAGATGGGGGTTTGCCATGTTGGTCAGACTGGTCTCAAACTCCTGACCTAATGTGATCCGTCCACCTCAGCCTCCCAAAGTGCTGGGCTTACAGGCGTGAGCCACTGCGCCCGGCCCAAAAGCATCTTTTCATATCAGTAAACTAAGCATTACTGTTAAGTTTCAAACTATATAGTTTATTTAAACAATCACCTAAAGACAATAATTTGTTTTAAATTCCAGTGTTGCAAATGTTAATGACTGATGAATATAGGAGAAATATATGAGGGTTTAGTGTATTATTCTTTCAACTTTTTTGTACATTAAAAACTTTTCAAAATAAAAAGGTGAAAAAAAAAATAAGCTGTAGTGTAGCACAGATCATGGATTCACCTACTCTAATTATCCTCTCCAAACAAAATCCTACAATGTCTAGGTCCATAGACATTTACCAAACACCCTCTAAAAAGTTTGTACCAATTCACACCTCCATCAACACTGTATAAAAATGTCCATCTTTTCTCTTCTACACACTGAGAATTTTAAACTATCTGAAAGTTAAAACTGATATATTAATTTCGCTGGCATTTCAAAAATTGCTGTTGATATTAAACATCTTGGTTGGCTTTTTATAAAAATAATTTGTTCATGTTCTTATTTTTCTATTGATACTCATCATTCTTACTGATTTATAAAAGCCCTTTGCAAATTAAGCTTCTGTCCTATGTTATAAGCATTTTTCCTTTAGGTTGCTGATTATCTCTTAACCTTACTGAAATTTTTGCCATATAATTAAAAAATTATGGGGTCAAATTTTATAAATTTATTTACTTTTTTGGCTTTGATATCATGTTGAGGAGTTCTCCAGTACTAATTTTATTAAAATATCCAATTTTCTTCTAGTAAACCCTCCTGCCCCAACAAGATTATCTTTTCCCACCATCTTTTTTAAAACCACATTTAGCTCTTTGATCCAGACAGGATTTTGGTATAAAAATGAGTAGAGATCCTGTTTTAAGATAACCAGCTGTACCAATGTAATTTATTAAATAATCTTTATTCACTGACTAGAATATAACTTCTAGCATATACTATAATCCCGTGTATATTATTTCTGGTCTTTGTTTTCTTGTTGAATGGATTATCTATTTCTGGGTGGGTAATATACTGTTTTATTGTCTATGGCTTTATAATAGACAAGAAAATATATACTATAGTATATATAGTATATACTATAGTATATATACTAAATATACTATATATTTTAATATATGGTACAACAGACCCCCCCCCCCCCTTTTTTTTTTTTTTTTGAGACAGAGTCTCACTCTGTCGCCAGGCTAGAGTGCAGTGGCACAACCTCGGCTCACTGCATCCTCTGCCTCCTGGGTTCAAGCGATTCTCCTTCCTCAGCCTCCCGAGTAGTTGGGACTGCAGGTGCACGCCACCATGCCCAGCTAATTTTTGTATTTTTAGTAAAGACTGGGTTTCACCATGTTGGTCAGGATGGTCGCCATCTCTTGACCTTGTGATCCACCCACCTTGGCCTTCAAAGTGCTGGGATTACAGGCGTGAGCCACCACACCTGGCCAACAGACACTCTTATTACTCCCCTGATCCCACTGTTTTCTAGAGTTGTCTTAGAGTTTTTATTTACTAGATGTATGAACTACAACAAAGATTCCATTTCAAAATATTCCGAGAATTATCTAGTCATAATTGGTTGGTCAGTAGAAAATTGGGAAACCAGCTATACATAGGTATTTTTAGTAACTGCTAGCTCTAGATGCTGTTCTCCTTCAAAACCGTCAGTGTTTCTATTCCATCATGGAAAGAAAAATATTTGGTGTTTATTTATTTATTTACTTATTTTATTTATTTCTTTTATTTTTGAGACGGAGTCTCGCTCTATTGCCCAGGCTGGAGCGCAGTGGCACGATCTCCACTCACTGCAACCTCCACCTCCCAGGTTCAAACAATTATCTGCCTCAGCCTCCCAAGTAGCTGGGATTACAGGTGCCCACCACCATGCCCAGCTGGTTTTTGTATTTTTAGTAGAGAAGGGGTTTCACCATCTTGGCCAGGCTGGTCTTGAACTCCTGACCTCGTGATCCACCCACCTCGGCCTCCCAAAGTGCTGGGATTACAGACGTGAGTCACTCTACCCAGCGAATTTTTATTTATGCTAAACAATGTAAAACTTTTTGCCAGCAGCATCTCTGCCACTTTTGTTTTCTCTGTTTAGGCTAGTAGTAGGCAAAGTGTATAATTCTTACCAACCTAAGTAATTTCAATACGGTATTTTAAGGTGTTTTAAGGAAGTCATAAAAATAGTAACATCTATCTTTTTACCTTTCGTTGATCAAGTTGTGTGTTATGAAGCAGTACCGCAGTCATATTTGGATATAATTTTACCATTACACCAGTATCTCTACAAAAAATAAATAATAAGCCTGGTTAAACCAATAAGTACCTGTATATCCATTGACAAATAAAACATTATGCTTTCATAAGAGAAAAAAGTAAAAAACAAAAAGAAACCCATTCTATCACGTTTTTAGAACTATAAAAAGTATACTTTTCAACTGAAAATATGCCCTATAAATAAATATGTGTGAATCAAAGAATGAAGAAAAGATAAAGAAAAAACACGCAATAAAAAAGCTTTTAGAGCCAGGCACGGTGGCTCACACCTGTAATCCCAGCACTTTGGGAGGCCAATGCGGCCAGATCACCAGGTCAGGAGATCAAGACCATCCTGGCCAACATGGTGAAACCCCGTCTCTACTAAAAATACAAAAATTAGCTGGGCGTGGTGGCGCATGCCTGTAATCCCAGCTACTCAGGAGGGTGAGGCAGGAGAACTGTTTGAACCTGAGCGGTGGAAGTTGCAGTGAGCTGAGATCGTGCCACTGTACTCCAGCGTGGTAACAAAGCGAGACTCTGTCTCAATAAAAAAAGCTTTTAGAATATATATTCTTCTGTATTTCTCTTCATAATTGCCAAAAACATTTTTTTTTTTTTTTTGGTCACCCAGGCTGGAGTGCAGTGGTGGCATCTGGGCTCACTGCAACCTCTGCCTCCCAGGTTCAAGTCATTCTCATGCCTCAGCCTCCCAAGCAGCTGGAATTACAGGCATGTGCCACCATGACCAGCTAATTTATGTTTTTTTAGTAGAGATGGGGTTTCATGAAGTTGGCCAGGCTAGTCTTGATTTTCCAAAAATTTTCGAAATGACATTAAATATTTTAAACACAGTATAGAATATCATATCATTAACCTATAAGATAAGGATTTAAGGAAGCCATCTTCCTTAAGGTAAAATGGGATACTTATTTCATTAAAAAATTAATCTTCCCTTTTTCTCTAGTCTATGAAAATAAGCCATCCCATTTCTTATTTTTCACCTGCAATATTAAACAAATTATCTGATTGCTTATTTCAAATAGCTTTGAACATTTTTTGCTACATTTGATAATATTTTTTCTTAAAAAAGGGATTTTCTGATCCTAAAAATACAATCTCTTTTAGCTGGTCAAAAAAAAAAATCCTTTGAGATTGAAATCGGCTTTTTTTTTTTTTTTTTTTTTTTTTGAGATGGAGTCTCGCTCTGTCGCCCAGGCTGGAGTGCAATGGTGTGATCTCATCTCCCTGCAACCTCTGCCTGCTGGGTTCAAGCGATTCTTCTGCCTCAGCCTCCTGAGTAGCAGGGATTACAGGCATGCACCACCACGCCTGGCTAATTTTTGTAGTTTTAGTAGAAATGGGGTTTCACTATGTTGGTCAGGCTGGTCTCGAACCCCTGACTTTGTGATCTGCCTGCCTCGGCCTCCCAAAGTGCTGGGATTACAGACGTGAGCCATGGTGCCTGGCTGAAACTGGCATTTAAAAATATGTGCCAATTGGCCGGGCGCGGTGGCTCAAGCCTGTAATCCCAGCACTTTGGGAGGCCGAGACGGGCGGATCACGAGGTCAGGAGATCGAGACCATCCTGGCTGACACGGTGAAACCCCGTCTCTACTAAAAAATACGAAAACTTAGCCGGGCGAGGTGGCGGGTGCCTGTAGTCCCAGCTACTCGGGAGGCTGAGGCAGGAGAATGGCGTAAACCCGGGAGGTGGAGCTTGCAGTGAGCTGAGATCCGGCCACTGCACTCCAGCCTGGGTGACAGAGCGAGACTCTGTCTCAAAAAAAAAAAAAAATGTGCCAATTAAGCATTCAGACTATGTTTAAAATAAGTCATCAAAAAAAAAAAAAAAGAAAAGAAAAGAAAAAGGAAACAACGAAATATTGATAGGTCTATTTTGGGCCTATTTAATATTTATTGGGAAAATTAATTTGGGGTTTCACCAATTACTAGTAGAAAATTCGGTTAAAGAATTCAGTTAGGAGAACCTACCATAATTAGAACCACAGAACTGTTACTGAAATTTTATAAAATGATATAGAAAATAAAATATACTATACCTTAAAAAGTAATGATTATACGGCAATTGGCATGTAATCTAAACACCTTATGATTTCAAAGTAAATAAAGTAAATGTAAAACTAAATTGGGATTATAATAGAAATCTGTTAAAAACCAACACAGGGCTGGGCACGGTGGCTCATGCCTGTAATCCTGGCACTTTGGGAGTCTGAGGCGGGAGGAGGGCTTGAGGCCAGGAGTTTAAGATCAACCTGGGCAACATAGTGAGACCATGTCTTTACAAAAAATTAAAAAATCAGCCACGTGTGGTGGAGTGTGCTTACAGTCCTAAATACTCAGGAGGCTGAGGTGGGAGAATTGCTTGATCCCAGAAGTTTAAGGCAGCTGTGAGGTACTATGGCACCACTGCATCCCACTGTGGGTGGCAGGGTGAGACCCTGGCTCTAAAGAAATAACGGAAAAAGCTCAGCATAGTATATTACTTGATATTACCTGATTTCAGTTATTGTGGCGGTATACACTGCTCCAAATTCTAATTGCTGCTCCTGCTGTAAGTGCAAAATAAGCCATAAGATTCATAAAGAAAATATCAACAAAAAGTAGAAAAAACAAATATATCTATATGATACGTAATTAATATGATCTATACTTACATCATCCTTGCAGATTTCAGTAATGAAGTCTCTTGCCTCATGCATAGCACTGGGTGTTGGTGCAAATACAGAAAACGTTTCTTCATCCACCTGACTAATAGTTACACCTTTTAAAAACATAATTTAACATATTAAAGTTAACTTGGCTGGGCATGGCGGATCACATTTGTAATCCCAGCACTCTAGGGGGCTGAGGTGGGAGGATCACTTGAGCCCAGGTGTTCAAGGCCAGTCTGGGCAACATAGGGAGAGCCTGTTACTACAAAGAAATAAATGAAAAAAATTAGCTGGACATGTTAGCATGTGCCCAACTACTTGGGAATTACAGTCGGAAGGATCCCTTGAGCCCAGGGGTAAGGCTGGAGTGAGCAGTGATTGTGTATTGCACTCCAGTCTGGGTGACAGAGCAAGATTCCGTCTCAAAAAAAAAAAAAGTTAACTTGCTAATTCCAGTGGAAACTAGTCTTAAAAATAGATGTGAGAACAGGAGGGACCTGTTAGTAGCTGGGTGGAGTTATGCCGTATTTAATCATTACTTTAGGAATGAAGGAATTCATTCATAAACAAATATACTCTGCATACGTGTTAGGTACCTGGCATTATACTAGGTAGGCCCTGGGGATACAATGGGGAGCCAATACGCTTGATTTCTTGAAGTTCACCATCTGGTGAAATCAAATATATCTATACAAATTTTGGAGAGTCTGGTTCTGCTCTCTTAATTACGAGTAGAAACAATAATAGAACCCTTTCCTCGCCTTTTTTTCTTTATCCTGCTTACTCTTAGGAGGGGTGAATAAATGAATAAGGGACAAAATCACATCAGTTTCTCAATGTTAGCAAATGGCTAAGGTGACGCTGCTTCTCACTCTCCTGCAATAACCTCAAACCTTGAAGTACTAGGTAATTCAAACATTGCTTCAGGAAAAATAAATTAAAGCATACTGTTTTTATATATACTCTTTAAATAAAAGAGTATAAATAAAACTAAGTGAAAGTAGCAGAATAAAAAGAAATAACTGTAATAATTCCTCTAAAGTTAAAAACTAAAAATTATTCTAGATGTTCAACTATAAAATGTTACAAAAAAGTCCTGATGAATTCTTGGCTATCCTTCTTGAATACAGTTAAGAATGACCATTTGCTAATTTATTAATACTCAGTCAAGACATGTCATATCCTTTTCTCCTGGTCTTTCTCTCATTTCTCCAATAAATATATATTTAAAGCAACATACTAGAGATGAAATAGCAAACTTAAATGGTCTAGCATTTAATTAAAAAACCCCAAACTTCATACAACTCTTACCTGTTTCAGCCTGAAGTTTTTTTAAGTTATATCCACCTGGTCCAACAAATTTTGCTCGTTTTGATAATGGAACCTGAACAGTTTCTGGAATGTAATACAGACAAATATATAAACAATTCAACTACATACATGAACCTAAAACATGCCATGGTCACTTGGGATTTTTTTTTTTTTACCTAGACACATGTAAAAATATTTTACTATAAAACAGAAAAGTAGATGATTAAAATTACTGAAAACTGTTAAAGAATATGCCCTAAAATTTAAAGCATTTTAACTATAAAAGCATTTAAAATATTTTTGTTTTGTGTATCGGGTAAAAACAATTTAAAAGTAGTAATATTCGTTCATATATTAATGTTTATCTTACAAGGATCACCAAAATTTTAATGTATTACCTACAACAGGTCCATTTTCTTTTCTAGATGCTCGAGGTTTTGAAATAGTTTTGTTCATGATCTGTAATATCTCCTTTTTTGCCACTAGAAGAGAAAAACACAAAAGTTATAACTACATAAAACAAATATGATCTGAAATAGCTGCACTCTTAGTTTTTACGGTATACCATCTAAACCCTGTGGCTTAAAATTTGAAACTCTCCACATCCCTATTATCTTGAAAATTCACTCATATTCTCTTCTCCATAAATCCTATTTTAAAGAGAGCTGCTTAATCTGTAAAAATTGAAATTCCACTGGTAACCCACTTTGGTGTTTATTCATGTGTTCCAAAAACTTAAGTTCTTCTTCTTTCTTTAAAATAGATATGGGATCTCACTATGTTGCCCAGGCTGGTTTTAAACTCCTGGGGCTCAAGCAATCTTCCTGCCTTGGCCTCCCAAAGTGCTAGGATGAGCCACCATGCCATGCCTGGCTACTTAGTACTTCTTTTTTTTGAGATAGTTTCCCCCTGTCACCCAGGCTGGAGTGCAATGGCATGATCTCAGCTCACTGTAACCTCTGCCTCCTGGGCTCAAGCGATTCTCCTGTCTCAGCCTCCTGAGTAGCTGGGATTACAGGTATGCGTCACCATGCCTGGCTAATTTTTGTACTTTTAGTAGAGACAGGGTTTCACCATGTTGGCCAGTCTGGTCTCGAACTCCTGACCTGAAGTGATCCGCCTACCTCGGCCTCTCAAACTGCTGGGATTACAGACGTGAGCCACTGCACCTGGCCAGTACTTCTTGATTTAAGTTTTATGAAATTCCACTTTTTAAAGCAATATTTTATAATAAGCCTAATGAGAACTGTAGTTCCCATTAGCAAAGTGGGAAAGAATGAAAGGAGAATCAAGCATACTAGCTCACCTGAAGCTTGTTGAATAGCCTCCATTACAATTTTTATTGGTATTCCAGGTAATTTAATATCAGCCTAATATGGAAAAGTCAAACAATTATATAAACATTGACTCATGGCATTATTTAAATGTTACAAAAATGAAACAAAATGGGTTTTAAAAATACCTGTAATGCAGTTATTCCTTTATTAGTGCCAGCTATTTTGAAGTCCATGTCACCATTGTAATCTTCAATTCCCTTCAGGAATTTAAAAAGTTGTGACATAGTTTTAAACAAAAACAAAAGTCAACATATTCATTATAGAAACATTTCAAAAAAACAGCTTTAGAAGTAAACCATATCCTAAGTCCAAACACAAAGCAATGTTTTCTACATTAACTACCGCTTCCAATTCGTGACTTTTTAAGTTACAATTATTTTCACCAGAAACATCATTTTATTTTTAGATCATTCCTTTCTCTCATAAATGTGTAAGAATGAATTTATGATTATCCTAAAGTGAGCCACTATGAATACTTACACTGTGTAAGTATTACTGCAATACTTAAGGGTAAGGATTACAATTTTTTTAAAGTAATCATTTTCTTTTATTTTATTTTGTTATATTTATTTTGAGACAGAGTCGTGCTCTGTTGCCCAGGCTGGAGTGCAGTGGCACGATCTTGGCTTACTGCAACCTCTGCCTCCTGGGTTCAAACAATTCTGCCTCAGCCTGCCAAGTAGCTGGGATTACAGGTGTGTGCCACCCTGCCCGGGCTAATTTTTGTATTTTTAGTAGAGACGGAGTTTTGCCACATTAGCCAGACTGGTCTTGAACTCCCGACTTCCCAAAGCGCTGGGATTACAGGCATGAATCACCATGCCTGGCCTATTACTATTAATATAATACCTATTTTAAATTCATATCCTCTAAGATACAAGGTGAACACGCAGAGGAGGAAGGGAAGAACAAGTACCTGTTCTTCAAATACTAGCATTCTTCTGAGCATATGCTATGTGAAAAGTACATATAGTCTTCACCATTATAAGTACATATAGTCTACACCATTATTTGATTTGTTTTTATCTTTTAATTTTTATTTATTTATTTTTTAGTCTTCATTAAGTATTTGAAACCGGGAATATACTTGCCAGAATATCTGTCAGCAAACGATAATCTTCTATTTCACCCTTCTCAGGATCAGTTTTGGTGACCAATCCTATTGCTACGCCTGCGACAGCAGATGAAATTGGAACCCCTATAATTAGGAAAAAGAACTTCTGTGGCTAATGTGTACATGAGCTTAAAACATATATTTATCTATCAATTTTTTTTTTTTTTTTCCGAGAGGGAGTCTCGCTCTGTTGCCCAGACTGGAGTGCAGTGGCATGATCATGGCTCACTGCAGCCTCTGCCTCCCGGGTTCAAGCGATCCTCCCACCTCAGCCTCCCGAGTAGCTGGGATTACAGGCGCCCGCCAACATGCCTGCCTAATTTGCTTGTATTTTTAGTAGAGATGGGGTTTCAACCATGTTGGCCCTGTTGGTCTTGAACTCCTGACCTCAGGTGATCTGCCAGCCTCGGCTTCCCAAAGTGCTGGGATTACAAGTGTGAGCCACCGTGCCCAGCAGACATTTTATTTATTTATTTATTTATTTATTTATTTTTGAGACAGAGTCTGGCTCTGTCGCCCAGGCTGGGGTGCAGTGGCGCCATCTCAGCTCACTGCAAGCTCTGCCTCCTGGGTTCACGCCATTCTGCTGCCTCAGCCTCCTGAGTAGCTGGGACTACAGGCACCCACCACCATGCCTGGCTAATTTTTTCGTATTTTTAGTAGAGACAGGGTTTCATCGTGTTAACCAGGATGTTCTCAATCTCCTGACCTTGTGATCCGCCCGCCTCGGCCTCCCAAAGTGCTGGGATTACAGACGTGAGCCTCTGTGCTCGGTCCAGACATTTATTTTTAATGTAAATGGATATTGTTATCTAAATTGACAATCACCGAAGCTGAGTTGGAAAAGTCTTAAGAGGTCATTTGACTACTTCATTTGTTTTTGAACATATAATAAAGTTCCCTAAAACAATGTAAACAAGTACTATATCCAGCAAAAACTTCTCTAACAATAGCAAACTTTATAACTTTTAAATTATCCATTGCTCTGCTTTTTGGTTTCAGGTGTCTTATTTTCTTTTTGTTGGAAAGTAAGCATCTATTTGGTAAATTCTTCCAGTTTGAACCCCTCAGTTTACCCCCCCCATGGCAGCTAACATTAGTGTATCCTCCTAGAAAATTTCTGTGCACAAGTATAAATGTAAATATAATCTTTTGTTTTCTTTACTCATGGTGGCAGACCCTATGCATTTACTGTTTTGCACCTTGCCTTTTTCACTTAATAACATGTCTTGGATAGTGACACATACCACCACACAAAGCTCTACTTTATTCCTTTGAATAGTTGCATAGTACTCCCTATATGTTTTATAAGTCACACACAGAAGTGCGATTGCTGAGTCAAAAGGTATGTGCATTTACGTTTGTTACACTGTCAAACTGCCTTCTAAAGACATAGCATTTTAAACTTTTTCCAGTGGTATAAGAAGGTACATGCTACTCTATATTCTTATTAATTCTTGTCAAATCTTTTGATTTTTCTCAATTTAAAGGGTAAAAAATGGTTATTTTAAATCTGACTCGTTTTCTATGACTGAGGTTGAAAACTATTTCATGTTCATAAACCTATTTATGTCTTATTTTGAGAACTCCCTGTTCATGACCTTCAACATTTTTCTACTTGGTTGCCAGTCTTTTTATTATTGATCTTTTTTCAATATGGACAGATCTTTATTAAAATGTAAAGATAAAATATTATGTTTAATAACATATAAATATAAAATATTTTATTTCCTAGTTAGTTGACTTTGCTTATGGTCATTAGTTTTCCGTGTAGAATTTTTAGTTTATGTAATCATGGTTCCTGGGTTTTGCTTAGATTTTGATAAAACCTACCATCTTTCATTTGTTTAAGTTTTGATCACTTGGAATTTACTTTGGTGTAAAGGAGTGTGTATCTCATTTCATTTTCTCTAAGCAACCTCATCTATACTTATGGTTTTAACCACCATCTATAATGTTGATGACTTAAAAATCTATCCCTTCTGCCCAGCTCTCTGTGCCAAACCCTGGACCTGTATTAGTAAACTGCTTGTCAGACATCTCCAGCTAAATGTACCCAAAGCACCTTAAATATATATTCAAAATTGAGCCAGGCCCAGTGGCTCACGCTTGTAATCTGAACGCTTTGGTAGGCCGAGATGGGAGGATCACTTGAACTCAGGAATTTGAGAACTGCCTGGGCAACATAGTGAGACCTCATCTCTATAAATAATAATAATAATAATAATAATAATAATGATGAAAGAAATACGTATCTGTTCAAAATTGAATCACTATCAAAAAATCGTTTACCTCCTGCATTCTTTGGTTTAAAGTAACTAAGACACTCACGCCAGAATCAACATTTCTTTCATTTCCTATATCCCATCAAGTCACAAAGATCTGTTTAATTTTTTAGAAAGCTGTCCTTTACCCTAAATATTAAAATACCTATTGCTACTTTTTAGTCTGAGTCCATATCATTTCTTGACCTGGCAACAAGCTCCCTGTCTGGCTTCCCAGATTTTAGTTTCTCTCTTTACTTCTTAGTCTCTGCCATCTCATTCCCCAGGGCTATTCATCACTTAAGCTGGGAAAAACTATTTGGAAAAAACAAAAGCAGATTCAAATCATGCCACTGTTTTCCATAAAATCCTTCAAGTTCCTCACTGACTGCTTTCAGGAAATGTTTGTACATATTCTGAGGTCAAATAAATTTGGAAAAATATTACATGTCCTATTCCTAGAGAGTCAGTATTAGAATTAGCTTATTAAAGTCTATTTAACCCACATTAAACAAACCTGCTTAACCCTGCTGAAACTTACTTTAGAACAGGATAAACTTTTTCATGGTGTACAATAATCAATGTCCTGTGGAACACTATTCCATGGAATACTGAATTGGAAAAATGCTGGCTTTAAGTTCAAACTCCTTAGCATAACAATGACCTTCAACATATGATTCTACTTTATTACCTTAACACCTCTTTCGAGGGCATTCCTGAAACACACTACACTGTTTCATAATTTCTTAACTTTGCACATGCTGGTCCCTTCATGTGAAATACAGGCCCTGCTCCTGATATGCCCAGTCAACAACTACTCAGCCTTTAAAATCAAATGAAGTGTAGTAGTCTCTCTAAGCCAATTATGCTCAGCCTAGTTCATCAATCACCCTGTATGCCTCATACATATTTGTATTATTACCTCTTCGATCTATTAGTATCTTTTTGTTTGTTTTCAAACCTTTAAGCTTTTTCAAAACCTGGGTACAATTTGTATCCCCGGGCCCAGGGCATAGGACAGTGCCTGACTTAGAGCAGGGCAAGCCCTTTTCAAGCAATTCAAAATCATATTTGAATTGAACTGTATACCCTGTATTGGCCCATCCCACAGGACTTGACATTCATTCTTATCAAATTTAACTTTTTTGAGGTTTTTGGCTTTATCGCTTCACATTTAATTTTTAAACTATTAAGCTCCATATTTTTTTATCCTGCTCAATTTTGTCATTTAACAAATCAGTCACTCATTCCTTTTAATCAGTATCCTTTTTATTGGCAGGCCAGTGTTCTCAGTCAAGTCAACATTGAAAGAGACACGGCTGAAACAAGCATCCTCAAGTCTTCAACCTGAGATCCTCCTCTGACCTGCTGATCACATTAAGCAGTCCCTTTGCTCATCCCTTAGCCAGTATGAATGGTGCACCTATTATCTAGTCTAAATTTCTGCATCATTTACACAAGGTATCATAAAGATATCATAAGCCATAAAGCTGAATTACAGATACATCACACCAACAGCAATACCCTCTACTGCAAATCCAGTAATTTCTTCAAAACAGAAAGTGAATTAAATAACTATGGCATGACTTGTTTTGGAGAAGTCTCTTCTGGCTTCTTTCTGTAGTCCGTTTCCTTTCTTTCTTTCTTTTTTTTTTTTTTGAGACAGAGTCACTCTGTCACCCAGGTTGGAGTGCAGTGGCATCATCTCAGCTCACTGCACCCTCTGCCTCCTGGGTTCAAGTGATTCTCTTGACTCAGCCTCCCAAGTAGCTGGGATTATAGGCGTGGGCCACCACACTCAGCTAATTCTTGTATTTTTAGTAGAGACAGGGTTTCACTATGTTGGCCAGGTGGGCCTCAAACTCCTGACCTCAAGTGATCCACCTGACTCAGGCTCCCAAAGTGCTGGGATTACAGGCATGAGCCACCATGCCTGGCCCATTTCCTTTCTAAACTACTTACAAACCATTCTTTTTATAACTTAAGAGTCTTGTTGAGGGTCACAGTCAAGTTCATCGTGTTATACTTTATAGAAAATACTTTTCTTCTCTTCCAATAATTACATTTTCTGTCCTTGGGATACCAGTCTCCATGATTTCTCAATGCCTGCCATCATACTTCAGTAATCTAATCCTGAAGTTCTCATCATAATCGAGGATGAGTTTTTGTCTAGACCAAAAGATCTGAATTCATATAAAAATGGCAGGTAAAGACTCTCCTATGATGTCATCTTTTATTTTTCAGTTTACCTTTTTCAAGATTTGTTCAGTGTTTTCCAATATGAGATTTGGAATGGAAACACAAGTGCCATGAAGACGAAGACTGTTTTGTTCATCACCATGTCCTAAGAACTTAGATCAGTGCTTGGCACATAGGTGCCACAAAGTAAAGATTTGTAGAGTGAAAGACTGAAGATGAAAAGAGTAGCAGCAGTATTTTACCAGCTACCTTAAACATCAGATTATGTTTTCCTTTATTGAATAAATTAGAAAAGTGCCTTTAGCATTTTTTGCTTTGGCCTGTTTTTAATTTTTCTAGATAATATTACTATATATTCACACCATGTTTTCATTTTATCCTCTGTTACGGCCCTCCTTTCTATCTTTCATGCCAGTACTGTAAATGTATGAACTTATCAGAGAACTCCTGTGGCCTCTTTAGTGTCTTTAGGTTCCTTCTCTCTTTCTTCTTGAATAGCAGCATTGACGACAGTTTGGCACGAATTGGTTTTAAGAATCTCCTAGCAGCCAGGCGCTGTGGCTCACGCCTGTAATCCCAGCACTTTGGGAGGGCAAGGTGGGTGGATCACGAGGTCAGGAGTTCGAGACCAGCCTGGCCAATATGGTGAAACCCCATCTCTACTAAAAATATAAAAATTAGCCAAGCGTGGTAGCACATGCCTGTAATCCCAGCTACTCAGGAGGCTGAGGCAGAAGAATCACTTGAACCCAGGAGGCAGAGGTTGCAGTGAGCAGAGATTGCACCACTGCATTCCAGCCTGGGCAACAGAGCGAGACTCTGTCTCAGAAGGCAAAAAAAACCAAACAAACAAACAAAAAAAACACCTCCAAGCATAATGCGTTCCTTTTTGGCGTTTCAGACCTGGGGATTATAATGAACCATTTGTAGTCCGCCTTCCTAAAATTGTGTGTACATGCCTGAGTGGCATTGTTCTCTTGGCTTGTATAAATTGACTGAAAGAATACAGTTGCTTTCTCTTATGAGTCCTAATAGTACTTACTAAGCAAAACTTCCTTGGTGATTGGAATCAATTCTGGAGCTCTCTACCTTTTGGAAGGAAATAAAGTTTACTAGGTCACCAATGCAAATAAAAATTTTTCAGTGTACTGCTTTTAGCTAAAAATAAGAATTCCAGCAGATATCTGGATATCTGAAGCTCTACTTTTCAACCATCTTGCTCTGGCTTGATTTGGTCATCTGTAATCTGACTTTGAGTTTTACTAAAACCCAAATTTAAAGAAATCTTATATTTTATACTAACAGGTGTGTATAAAAGGTTAGCATGTTTTTTTTTTTTAATCTTTTTTGTAGAGATGGGGTCTTGCTATGTTGCCCAGGCTGGTCTTCAACTCCTGGCCTCAAGTGAGCCTCCTGCCTTGGCCTCCCAAAGTGTTGGGATTACAGGCATGAGCAGTATCAGCAGTTCTGAGACATAATTCTTTTACCTGAATCCATTAATGCTAAACTTCCGCCACATGCAGATGCCATAGAAGACGACCCTATAGAAAAAAAAATACTTGCTTTATATTATACTGATTTTTTTAAATGTAGCAAAGTATTACTAGTGGTTATTTCCTTATAAATATTCAATTACAATACAAATATTCAATAGTCTCTTTTTTTTAAAAGCACCTAAGGCAAGTTCTTTTAAGCTATAAACTATGGGGCTGCATGATCCAATATGGTAGCCATTAGCCATAAGTGGTGACTTAAAGTTTAATCAATTAAAATAAATTTAATTCTTCAACTAGATAGCACAGAGAAAGAGGATTTCTATCATCACAAAAAGTTTTATTTTATTATTATTTTTTGAGATGGAGTCTCAGCTTGTCACCACACCCAGCTAATTTTTTGTATTTTTAGTAGAGACAGGGTTTCACCATGTTAGACCCTCGGAACCTTGTGATCCGCCCGCCTCGGCCTCCCACAGTGCTGGGATTACAGGTGTGAGCCACCACACCCAGCCCATCACATAAAGTTCTATTGCACAGTATTGCTACAGATATTCTAATAGACTTCCTAGGGCATATCTTTTTTCTTGCTTATCAGAAGTAGTTAAAGATATAGGGCTTTGGCTCTCTCACTCGCATAAGCCCATTAGTTTAGTCACACCCAGTAGAGAACCACAAAGTCTTTAGTTTAAATTCTGAGTTTACTTTGGTATTTTTCTCTCAAAATCTGTGACTATCTGATTTATGTCTGTTACACCTTTAAGAACTCCATGACCTTTCTGCCTTTAACGACTGCACTGTACCTTGACCCATGGACGAATTTTTTATTTAAATGTGACCTCTTGCCTAGACTCCCTCTGTGATGTCCACTTATTATTCATGTGGATATGTGACAGGTATCCCCTGCCTAATGATCACTCTATTTTGGCCCTTCTCCTCTCTGATAACCTTGTTCTGTGGTTTGTTTGTAAAAATAAAGAAACAAGCCAAACTGGATCTACTGTAACAGATAAAGAAAAGCATTTGTTTTATATTGCTTTCAAAACAACTCATTAGCTAAGAACAGAGATTAAGACAAGTATATGATTAACTCAATACATTTTTCTCTTGCAATATACTTGGGTTCTGTAGTAACAAACAAAATGTAACACTACATTTGAAAACTTAATAATAGAATAGGGAATATGGTCTTTTCTACTATGAAAGAAGTATTTCAATACTGTACCATTTGACTCTAGGACTTCAGATGTAACTCTTATGGTGAAAGGAAAATCTTTGGGAATAACAGGATACAAAGCTTTCTCAGCAAGAGCACCTAAATTAGAATAGAAAACAGTAAGTAAAAAAATGTATTAAGTCTCTGTAAGAATACTGTATAAGTTTACAGATCTGTACTTACCATGCCCAAGTTCTCTTCTATTTAAACCAGTGACTTTGCCAATTTCATTAGTTGCATAAGGAGGAAACTTAAAAAAAACACACACACATATACAATTGACATAGAAAGATGTCCAAGTTATATTACCAAAATAATAGAACTTACAGAACAGTAGAATCTCATTTTTGTTTTTTAAAAAAGTACATTCATAAATATACAGAACATGTACGATATAAATTTAACATACATACCAAATTGCTTAAAATAGCTATTACAAGTATGTAAATGGATTAGGATGTGGGAACTGGAGGGGTATGGAGATTTACACCATAAACTTCCATTACATTTAAATTATTAACAATAACAAAATGTTATATTTTTGTAATAAGAAAAAATATGTACATATTTAAAAAGTACACATTGAAGAATCAGATTTTTTTTCCCATAGCAAAGCCCACATTTATTTCACTAAATTGAAATTTAATTTACACTGATACTTTTTAGAGTTATCTCTCTCCACTACCTTTTTCAGATATGAAACAAAATACATGAATGGGAAAGTTGCATGTTTTGAAGTATTTCTCAAGCAAAACGTAATGACAAAAATGTATGGAGGAAACAGCTGTTTTCCATAAGAGTTTTATTTTAGACAGTGGTTGCAAACTGTTTTATATGATGTATATGTTATCTTGAAGAAATATGAATTAGTTGTGATCATTTGACAATAGGAAGACTTCCGATAAAAATTTGTAGTTTCAGGTCGGGTGCAGTGGCTCATGCCTGTAATTCCAGCACTTTGGGAGGCCAAGGCAGGCAGCTCACTTGAGCTCAGGAGTTTGGGGCTAGCCTGGCCAACATGGTGAGACCCTCTATCTACTAAAAATACAAAAATTAGCCAGGCGTGGTGGCGCATGCCTGTAATCCCAGCTACTCAGGAGGCTGAGGCACGAGAATTGCTTGAACCCAGGAGGTGGAGGTTGCAGGGAGCCGACACTGCGCCACTGCCCTCCAGCCTGTGCAACAGAGACTCCGTTTAAATTAAAAAAAAAAAAAAATTTCCCCAAATATTTATAATTCCAGTTTAACAATAATTTTTTTTTTTTTTTTTTTTTTGAGACGGAGTTCTGCTCTTGTTGCCCAGGCTGGCGTGCAACGGTGTGATCTCAGCTCACTGCAACCTCTGCTTCTGGGTTCAAGCGATTCTCCTGCCTCAGTCTCCCAAGTAGCTGGGATTATAGGCATGCACCACCATGCCCGGCTAATTTTTTATTTCTAGTACAGACAGGGTTTCACCATGTTGGTCAGGCTGGTTTTGAACTCCTGACCTCAGGTGATCTGCCCGCCTCGGCCTCCCAAAGTACTGGGATTATAGGCGTGAGCCACTGCTCTTAAAAGCAGTGGATGGAGCAGTAATCTGATTAAACCTCTGGATCTAGCAGTCAATTTGCAGGAAATAGAGAGGGCAGAGGAACACATTGAATTGCACCAGGAGTGAGCAATCAGCAACCCCCAATCTGGGAGACTTTAAGTCAAATGGTTATGGGGCTTCAACAGATAGACTGTAAGAAAAGAATGTAATGGAGGAGAAATGTATAGATTTAAAAAGACTTAAAGAAATATCAGGCCAGGCATGGTGGCTTACGTCTATAATCCCAGCTGAGGCAGGCAGACTGCTTGAGCCCAGGAGTTTGAGACCAGCCTGGGCAACATGGCAAAACCCCATTTTGTAAAAAATCTAAAAATTAGCGGGTTGTGTGGTGGTGCCTATAGTCCAGCTACTTAGGGGGTTGAGGCAGGAGGATCACTTAAGGCCGGGAGATGGAGGTTGCAGTGAGCCAAGATGGTGCCACTGTACTCCAGCCTGGGTGACACAGTGAGACTCCATCTCAAACAAACTAAAACAGAAAAGGAAATACCAAACGTTTTAAAGAAAAAAAACAAGACTAAACTATAGTATCTAGAAATGGAGCCAGGAAATCCAAGATGATTACTATAAAACTTGAGTAGTTACCTACTTTTAGGAGACGAAGGGTATTGAGATTGGGATGAAAAACATGGAGGGGCTTTTGAGGTGGCTGGAAATGTTAAATTTCCTGACTTGGATGGTGGTTACAAGGGTATTTGCCTTATAAAAACTTATTAAGCCATCCTTTGTTTCATACAGTTTTCAGCACCTATGCTTTATTTTATAATAAAGAGATTTAAAAAAATAAAATATGGCAATAATGGCCCATATCCTTCTCCAGCTCCCTCCCCAACCCCCTTACCCAATAATCAGCTAGACCTCCATTTTGCACAGCTGCCCTTTTAAGACTGCCACATGCTCTCCAGCTCATGACAAAAAACCTGCTTTACTCAATTACAATTCCTCTCTGGCTTCTGTAGCACCAGGGTATATCCAGAACAGGATATTTATAAGGGATTCAAGACCTGTATGAATCTCGATGTTTATGGATATTCTGTAGCATATACTTTCTACGAAAAATGTTCTCTATTGATTACAGCAGAATCAGCAAAAGTGAAATGCTGGGATTATGGGCAGCCAACAAGGGTTACACAAAAGCGAAATGACTTGCTACTTTACATAAGTCTCTCATGTTGTATTCCTTTTATTTTTATTATCTGAGACAGGGTCTCACTCTGTTGCCCAGGCTGAAGTGGAGCGGGTTGATAATGGCTCGCTGCATTCTCAACCTCTTGGGCTCAAACAATCCTCCCATCTCAGCCTCCCGGGTAGCTGGGACTATAGGCAGATGCCACCATGCTTGGCTAATTTTTAGATTTTTTTGTAGAGACAGGATCTCACTATGTTGCCAAAGCTGGTCTTGAATTTCTGGGCTCAGCAATCCTCCCTCCTCAGCCTCCCAAAGTGCTGGGATTACAGGTATGAGCTACCATGCCCTGCTCTCCATGAATATTCTTCAAATAATAAAATTAAAAGTACTTTATATTAGGTCTAGTCCCTTAGGATTTGTTGTGAATAAAGTCAATCACAAACTCAATTATCTAGAATCATCTCATATAAAGTAACTTAATATTAAATGTCTCATCTTTCACTACCAATCAACTGAGTATAAATATGAACATTTCAATGAGCAAATAAGGTGATTTGTCACTTGAGGTATTTAAAAAACTCTACTTTTGTTTGACACACATGTATACAGGCATGACTTTTTTTTTTTTTTTACCTACAACGATATTGTCTGCTATACTTTCTTTAGATTTTATGCATGACTTAATGACTTAGAACAGGAAGTTGTTGATTAGAAAAGTACTATTTATCTCTCTAAAGTACTTATGTCTTATCTCTCTAAAGTAGTACTTTAGAGACTTTAGTACTTTAGTAGAGAGTGCTAAAGTACTCTCTAAAAATACTACATCTCTATTTATCATTCTACACAAAGCTTGCCATGCCTTCTATAAGCAATAAAATAGTAGCCCCAAACTGACCTTAATAGATATATGATAAAACTAGAAAAGTAAAATATTATTGGTAAAACCCAGGTAGTGGATATATGGATAGTCACTGTAAAGTTCTTTCAACTTTACTGTATCCTGGAAGTTTTTAAAAATAAAATGTTCCAGCCTGAGCAACATGGCAAAACCCCATCTCTAGAAAAAAATAGAAAAATTAGCCAATTGTGGTTGCACAAGCCTGTAATCCCAGCTACTTGGGATGCTGAGGCGGGAGGATGTCTTGAGCCTGGGAGGGAGAGGTTGCAGTGAGCTGAGACTGCACCATTCCACTCCAGCCTGGGCAACAGAGTGAGACCTTGTCTCATAAAAATTAATAAAATAAAATTTTGGGGAAAAAAATTCACCTTACCTCATAGTGCAGCATGAAATTTTTATCTTTTATCCCACTACAAATAAAAGGCATAATATTAAAAACATCATAGGGAAAAACATATTTATTTCAAAACACAACTAAAACAGATTTAAGGGGATTTTACAAAACAACTAGGTGTTAATGAAAAATCAGACTGAAACTGAAAACCAAAGAATTAATTAGAAGGATGATTGTGACGTGATATTTTCTTCTGGGGCTCATGAATGAATTGTACAGATTTAGGAAACCAATTTTGCCTTAAATATAAGTCCTTAAATATCCAGATTTGAATACTAAGGCAAGACAATAGATGTATTTTTAAGCATTAATAACTACTGAGAGAATCCTAAATGCTATACTCACCTTAGTTAAATCTCAGAGCTACAATGCTTCTCCCAGTCAATATGTGAAATGAAGAAAAAGTCCTGGGATGGGGCAGAATCTGCATGATCATAAACTGTAGCTTTGGAGAAAGAAATCTAAAAACCAAACTCCTTCAGAGGACTAAAGGAATCACAGATTTTGGGAGCTAGAGAGGATTATAGCAGGTCATTGGCCCAGTTCATTTTATAAGAAATAGAAATCTGAGTGACCATGTGTGCCCCTTTATTTACACAGGTTATAGACCTAAGACTGGAATATATGGAGGTACCCTGACCAAGCCCAGTGTTCTGCATTCCACCTTCACACACACAGCTGCACTGTCGATCCTATCAGATACATGGAAAACAAGTACAGCGGCTATCCTGAAGATACTGGGAATTATCCCCATCAGTTGGGCAGCAGGCAAAGGGAGGCCAGGCCGTGTGGTCTTCTGAGACCCTTAACCAGGAACAGGAAGTAGCCCTACTACGCACTGAGGAAAATAAAGAACTGGCTATGAGTGTCAAGACTCTATGCAATAATGCTGGTGAGGATTGCAATACAGATTTTTTTTTTTTTGAGACAAGAGTCTTGCTCTGTCGCCCAGGCTGGAGTGCAGTGGCGCGATCTCAGCTCACTGCAAGCTCCGCTTCCCGGGTTCACGCCATTCTCCTGCCTCAGCCTCCTGAGTAGCTGGGACTACAGGTGCCCACCATCACGCCCGGTTAATTTTTGCATTTTTAGTAGAGATGGGGTTTCACCGTGTTAGCCAGGATAGTCTCGATCTCCTGACCTCGTGATCCGCCCATCTCAGCCTCCCAAAGTGCTGGGATTACAGGCGTGAGCCACCTCGCCCGGCCTACAATACAGATTCTTATCATCAAAATCTATCAGCATGATTTTACTGTTGACTTTTTAGGGGTAGAGGAGGACAGCCAAGTATTTCTGAACACAAAATCACAACGGGATTCAACAAGGCTTTTCATTACCAAAGTTTTTCATTAACAGCCTCCAGATCATTTTCAGCAATGGGGGCTTTCGTGTATTTATTTGCTCTCTTGTTTCGAATAGAAAAACCAATCCATTCAAGATTACCAAGGAAGTCTGTCCTAAGAAATCATTCTAGAGACAGAGAACAAACTAAATGTACTCACATTAAAGAATTAAATGCTTTACTAACATTTGTTCCAAATCAGTAATTTAGAAGACAATCTAGCACACACACAAAATCCTTTGAAATCATGATGATGTAATCAGAAAAATGAATTGCAAAAACACGGTTAACAAAGTAACAATAATTAATAATATACCACATAAGCTTTAATTATATACTAGGATATCATAAAACATAACAAACATCGTAAAAACATAACTTACTTTATAGCTGTTATAACTTGATCTGACTTAATACTGGATTCTAATGAATCAAATGTAACGGTACAAAGCACCTAAAAAAGAAAAAGAATTCCTCAGGCTTTAATATACTAACCACAAAGATGAAAACTAAAAATATTTGAAGAATCCAACTCACTCTTAAAAAAATGGGATAAGTACATCCTACACAAAGCTTGCCATGCTACTAAGTGCAGTATACACTTATTTGTTCTACAAATATTCATACTATATGTAAACCTCAATAATCCAAAGTTCTAACATTGCACAGACTATATATGTAAAGCACTGCACTAGGAGTGCTGGGGAAAGAAGGCATGAAAAGAAAGCAATATTTTTAAGAACTATGTATGAGAGTACGCTAAGGAAGCCTCAATACAGGTTCAGCCAATACGACTGCCTGCTTAAAATTAAAAAAAAATCAGGCCAGGCGTGGTGGCCCACACCTGTAACCCCAGCACTTTGGGAGGCTGAGGTGGGCGGATCACGAGGTCAGGAGTTCGAGATCAGCCTGGCCAATATGGTGAAACCCTGTCTCTACTAAAAATACAAAAATTAGCTGTGCATGGTGGCGTGTGTCTGTAGCCCTAGCTACTTGGGACGCTGAAGCAGAAAAATAGCTTGAACCCGAGAAGCGGAGCTTGCAGTGAGCCGAGATTGCACCACTGTACTCCAGCCTGGGCAACAGAGCAAGTCTCCATCTCAGAAAAAGAAAAAAAAAAATTAAGAAAATCAGTCTTCTTTGTAGAGACATAACATAATCCAGAGACTCTACAATGTATCATTCACAACATCCAGAAAACAACCTACAAGGAAACAGGGCCCCTTCTCAAGAAATAAGAACAGGAATGGAGGCTGATTCTGAGTAGATGAAGATGGTGGATTAGCAGACAAAAGATTTCTTTTTTTTTTTTTTTTTGAGACACAGTCTTGCTCTGTTGCCCAGGCTGGAGTGCAGGGGCACGATCTTGCTCACTGCAACCTCCGCCTCCTGGATTCAGACAATTCTCCTACCTCAGCCTCCTAAGTAGCTGGGACTACAGGTGTGTGCCACCACACCCGGTTAATTTTTTGTATTTTTAGTAGAGATGGGGTTTCACTGTATTAGCCAGGATAATCTCAATCTCCTGACCTCATGATCCACTGGCCTTGGCCTCCCAAAGTGCTGGGATTACAGGTGTGAGCCACCACGCCCGGCGACAAAAGATTTTTAACAGCTATTATAACTATACTCAAAGGACATTAAAAAAAAAAAGTGGAAATTCTACAATTGAAAACTTTAATATCTCATAATGGAAAGGAGATAGCAAGAGTCAGTAAGCATGAAGATGAATGAACCGAAATTGTCTAATTTGCAGAAGAGAGGAAAGAGAATATAGTTGCAGTGACCTGTGGGACCGTATCAAAAGGATACGTGCAGCTGCAATTCCAGAAGGCAAGAAGAGAGAAAATGAGCCAGGAAAAAATATTTGAAGAAATAATCGATGAAAATTCTCAAGTTTGGTGAAAGACATGAATGTACAGATTTAGGCTCAGGACACTTTTAGCAGGATAAATTCAAAGGAAATCATACCTTTCAATCATAATGCTGAAAACCAAAGATAAGGAGCAAATCTTGAAAGCACCCACATGAAAACAATAATAATATATAAGGAAGAATGATTTGAATGTATCTTTTTCATCAGAAAAACATGGAGAACAAAAACCACTGAAACATATTTAGGTGCTAAAAGAAAAAAAGGCTCACCCCAGAATTCTATACCCAGCAAAAAGATTCTTTGTACACAGAGGCAAAATAAAGACATTTCAGAAAAACAAAAGATAAGAATTTGTTAATAGAAAACTCATATGATGGGCTGGGCGCGGTGGCTCACACCTGTAATCCCCAGCACTTTGGGAGGCCGAGGCGGGCGGGTCACGAGGTCAGGAGATCGAGACCATCCTGGCTAACACGGTGAAACCCAGTCTCTACTAAAAATACAAAAAAATTAGCCGGGCATGTTGGTGGCCAGCTGTAGTCCCAGCTACTCGGGAGACTGAGGCAGAAGAATGGCGTGAACCCAGAAGGCAGAGCTTGCTGTGAGTCGAGATCGCGCCACAGATCACCCTACTGCACTCCAGCCTGGGCAACAGAGCGAGACTCCATCTCAAAAAAAGAAAACTCACAGGATGATATTAAAGGAAGTCTTGTCAGAATGAAGGGAAATGATACTGGATCCACACTTGGATCTTCAGAAAGGAATAAAAAGCACCAGAAATGGTAAATATGTGGGCCAATATAAAAGCCTGTCTTTTTCTTATTACTTCTTTAAAAGACATGATTGTAGGAAAGTTGTAACACCGCCTTGTGGGGGTTTATGACACATACAGATGTAACTCATAAGACAACTGCAATATAAAGGATAGAAGAGGTGGGAAATGCACCTAAATGGTTTCAAAGTTTCTTCATTTTATATTAAGTGGTACAAAATTAATTCTAAAAAGACTGTGAGGGCCTGGCATGGTGGCTCACGCCTGTAATACCAGCACTTTGGGAGGCCAAGGCAGGAGGACTGGACTGCTGGAGCCCAGGAATTCAAGACTAGCCTGGGCAATATGGCAAAACCCTGTCTCTACAAAAATTTTTAAAAATAAATAAATAAAAAGACCTGTAAGAAGTTATGAATGTATGCTGTAATTTCTACAGTAATCACTGGAAAATAATTCAGAGGTACAGCTAAAAAATAAATAGGCAAATTAAAATAAAATTCTAAAAAAATATTTAATTCATTCAAAAAGAAGGCTGAATGAAAGTAAAAAATAGAGAAACAAAAAACAGAAGGGCAAAAGAAAAATAATAAAATGACAGTAAATTCAATCACATCAATGTTTAAATTCAACATGAATGGACTAAGTACTACAGCTACAAAGCCAGAGATTGTCACAATGGATAACAAAAGTATGCAGAACATCTTAATAAAGGCATTTTAAAAACTTGACTAAAGAGCATAAAACAAAACCTGAATCAAAGGTGACACACACTATATTCACTGTAAAGACTCTAACTTAAATTGTAAAAGTATCATTCTTCTCTCAGATTAATATAAAAATTTAGTGCAATTATAATTGTAAATCCTAAAAGGAAATTTTGAGAACTTGATGTAATACTAAAATTCAAACAAAGGAACAAATGTACCTAAAGTTTAAGATAATTTTGAGGGGATTAAACAAACAGGGAAGATGACTTGCTTCTCAGATATTAAAATATATCCCTAAATCATAATAATTAAAATAGTTTGACAGTGGCCCAGAAAATTCACGTAACAATGAAAAAGGATATAGCTTAACAATGTGTTTATAAACTCTGACTATCATAAGTTAACATCTCAAGTCATTCAGAAAAATAAAGTATTAGTAAATAATGTAAAATTGGCTCACTATGGAGGTTTTCATTTTATACAACATGTAGGAATAAACTCAAAGATCGACTAATGGTCTAAATTTGACAGCTAAAACTAGAAAGCTAATAGAAAAAGTAGGTGAGTAACTTTGTGACTTTAAGGTACAGAAGAATTTATATCAGAACTAAAGATTTCAGGTTTACTCTAAACATAGTAGACTACCGCAGGCAAAGTTAAAAGGCAATCAATAAAAGAGACATATATATAAAGTTTGTTACCAAAAAGAATTAATATTTAAAACACTTAAGAAATTACTGCAGGCCAGGCGCGGTGGCTCATGCCTGTAATCCCAGCACTTTGGGAGGCCGAGGCGGGCGGATCACAAGGTCAGGAGATCGAGACCACAGTGAAACCCCGTCTCTACTAAAAATACAAAAAATTAGCCGGGCGCGGTGGCGCGCACCTGTAGTCCTAGCTACTCAGGAGGCTGAGGCAGGAGAATGGCGTGAACCCGGGAGGCGGAGCTTGCAGTGAGCCGAGATCGCGCCACTGCACTTCAGCCTGGGTGACAGAGCGAGACTCTGTCTCAAAAAAAAAAAAAGAGAGAAATTACTGCAAAATAGCAGGTAAAATACAGTAAACCATATTAAAAAAAGAAAAACTGGCCAAAGGATATGGACAGAAAATTCATAAAAGGGCAAACCTGAAGCAGGGTCACCACACTGCACAACTCTAGGGGACAATATCCATGTGAAAATAGTGCCCTGGAGGTGTGCAGTTCTCCAGGGCATGGTTTGTGCAGTGACCATGTTGACTGGCTGTCATATAAATAATGCTCAGCCTCACTAGTAATCAGGAAAATACAAATTAAAGCAAAAAGATACTACTGGGTACCTATCAGATTGATAGAATTAAAGAAACAATTAATGTGGGAAAGAAGTATAAAGCATAATATGGTACATAGAACAATGAATACAGAGGTAGGTAAATATTAATAAACGAACAGAAGGAGAACCAGAAGGCTACCTGTTAAATACAAGAGTGGGTGCCTATGTAAAGAATAAAGAATAGAAAAAGAATAGAACTGTACAGGCTACATGGAGAAAACAATGTGGGCCTTGAATAGGTCAACAATGACAATATGCCATAAACTGGAGTCTGAGTTACTCAATTTTGTATACCCAATATTAAAAGAAAGATATAACAGAAATATCAGATAATTCTAGAAAATGCAAACTAATTTATAGTGACAAAAGCAGATCAGTAGTCTCTTGAGGAGGTGGGGGGTAGGAAGAAGGAATTCCAAAAAGGCATGAGGAAACTCTTGGGGGTAACTGATATGTTCATTATCTTTTTCATTTTTAAATTTTTTAAGAGATAGGGTCTTGCTCAGTAGTCCAGGCTGGAGTGCAATGGCACAACCACAGCTCATTGCAACCTCGAACTCCTGGCCTCAAGCAATCCTCCCTCCTGGGCCTCCCAAAGTGCTGGAATTACAAGCATGAGCTACCATGCCTGGCCCGTTCATTATCTTAACTGATTTCTCAGTTGTATACATGTGAAAAGTTACCAAAACACACATTTTAAACAACATAGTTTATTGAATAGCAATTATACATCAAATAAACTGTTAAGATTGCATAAAAAACACACGAGAGGCCAAGCGTGGTGGTTCATGCCTGTAATCCCAGAACACTGGGAGGCTGTGGTAGGAGGATTGCTTGAGGCCAAGAGTTTGAGACCAGCTTGGGCAACAGAGTAAGACCTTGTCTCTACAAAAAAAAAAAGTTTTAATTAACCAGGCATGGTGGCACACGGCTGTAGTCCCAGCTACTAGGGAAGCTGAGGTGGGAGGATCACCTGAGTCCAGGAGTTCGAAGTTTCAATGAGGTATGATTGTGCCACTGCACTGGAGCCTGAGTGACAAAGCGAGAACCTGTCTCAAACTAAACAAACAAACAAGAACTGCCAGATATTAATTTAAATAAATAATATATACCATATGACAAAACCTACAGCATCTACTAATGTACTTCTATTAGATCTAATTAAACATTCTTAATTCAGCAAATAATTAGAGCTTTTTACATAAATTACCTGTGTTTGTCCTCTTTGAAATAATGCTGATCCATGAAGGGTTTTAAACGTATCTACCTCACAACTTATATTCCTAAGTGAAGTCAAATCCCGACCATCACACCTATAGTGATACAGGAAATAAATACATGAAGTCATACTGGAAATCAGATAAATCACACGTGTTTATTTCTGCCAGGAAATTCTCAGTCTCAGTTGCGTATCATAATCCCCTGTGGAACTTTAAAAAATAATAGATACTTGAGCACTATCCTGAATATCACTGAATCAGAACGTCTGAAGTTGAACCTATATTACTGTGTTGTTAAAAAGCTCTATAGGTAGGCCAGGTGCGGTGGCTCATGCCTGTAAACCCAGCACTTTGGGAGGCCGAGGCAGGCAGATCATGAGGTCAGGAGATCGAGACCATCCTGGCTAACACAGTGAAACCCCGTCTTTACTAAAAATACAAAAAAGTAGCTGGGCGTGGTGGTGGGTACCTGTAGTCCCAGCTACTTGGGAGGCTGAGCGGGGAGAATGGCGTGAACCCGGGAGGTGGAGCTTGCAGTGGGCCGAGATTGCGCCACCGCACTCAGCCTGGGCGACAGAGCGAGACTCAGTCTCAAAAAAAAAAAAAAAAAAAAAAAAGTGCTCTACAGGGAATCCTGAAGTGCAGTCAGGGCTGGCAAGCACTGCTTTACACACAAGGCCCAAGACAGATGGTCACATATCTATGTATCTTCTTTCTTCAACAGGTGTCCATTTATATAGCAAATATTATAATTCTTTACTGTTCACTTGAAAAAAAACAAACTTTCTTTGATCAAGTTTCTATTTTCAAGGCAACTTGCAGAGACAGTGCATACTTAAATTTCAACAAAAAAGGGTATGTTTACCTTTTGTATTCATTCAAAATAATACTTCTAAAAACTTCCTTTGCAACAACATTGAAGGATTCTATTATTTCATATGGATCGGCCTCCGGAAATTTTTCTATAGAAAAAAGACAAACCAAGACAAAGTTTTTTACTTTTTAGGAGATAGGATTTCTCTAAAGGTCATAGCACAAAATCAACTAACTACAGGAATCAACCAAGGGAGATGACTCTGAACATGTAGTCCTCAGGCAAACAAAGTAGATAAATGTTCTCAAGCAACTGTGACATATCAAGTACCAAGTACCACAATGGTGTTGTTATCGAGAACTTAATTTTCTTTCTTTTTTTTTTTTTTTTTTTTGGAGACAAAGTCTCGCTCTGTTGCCCAGGTTGGAGTGCAATGGCGCAATCTTGGCTCACTGCAACCTCTGTCTCCTGGGTTCAAGCAATTCTCCTGCCTTAGCCTCCTGAGTAGCTGGAACTACAGGCGTGTGCCACCATATCCGGCTAATTTTTTGTATTTTAGTGGAGACGGGGTATTACCATGTTGCCCAGGCTGCTCTTGTAACTCCTGAAGTCAGGCAATCTGCCTGCCTCGGCCTCCCTAAGTGCTAGGATTACAGGCGTGAGCCACTGCGCCCAGCCCATCAGTTCCCTTTTCTATTATGTTACCAGAAGAATCCAGCCAACCTTTATGGAAAGGTCTGACAGTCTTTTTTTGTTTTTTTTTGGAAACGGAGTTTTGCTCTTGTTGCCCATGCTAAAGTGCAATGGCATGATCTCAGCTCACCGCAACCTTCGCCTCCTGGGTTCAAGCAATTCTCCTGCCTCAGCCTCCCTAGTAGCTGGGATTACAGGCATGTGCCAACACACCCAGCTAATTTTTGTATTTTTAGTAGAGACTGGGTTTCTCCATGTTGGTCAGGCTGGCCTTCAGGCTAGGCTCAAACTCCTGACCTCAGATGATCCGCCTGCCTTGGCCTCCCAAAGTGCTGGGATTACAGGCGTGAGCCATTGCGCCTGGCCTAACTGACAGTTTTAAGAGTAGTCACCCTCACTCTTTTGCCTTTAATCTAAATCTGCAAATTGGGGAACAATTTAAAAAATATATTATAAATCCCTACAGACTGTTTTCTATCTAATATTTGTCAAATGCTTTCATGAGCCAGGCACTTTATTGGTTTTTTAATACTTTTAACTTTCATAATAACTTATGAAATAAATTTTATTATTCCCATTCTACAGAAGAAAAAACTGAAGCTTAAAGGGGTGGAGTGCTGCGTAAGAGATAACCAGACTTTAAAAAAAAAAACATAAATAAAAAATAAAGAGGTGGAGTAAACTGCCTGAGACCACACAGATAGTAACTGATACAGCTGTGACCTGAATACAGATCTGTCAGCCTCAAAGGTTTATGGTTTTATTTTATTTTATTTTTAGCTTAGGGTTTAGATGTTAAGCTACTCTACCCTATCAATTACTTTATGCCAAGTTTTAAGTACTGTTCTCTCATGTGTATGGTTTATTAAATATAACTTCAAAGTAACCAAAACATAAGAAATGATCACAGAAAGATATATTAGTATCGTATCTTCCTCAGATAAGAATAATTTTTAATATTAGACTTTAATATCTTTTCTGCTTTAACTGAGTTGTACTTAGAAAAGAGAACAATCACTACCAAAACATTTAAAATATCCTATCAACCCAGAGGGTCGGGAAGCTATTCTACTATGTATAATACAAACAAAAAGTCATTTTTCTTTTAAAATAAGACAGTATTTGCTATAAAATTTCTTTCTTAACAACTAGGATGAAATGTAGTGAGAAAGGACTAAACTTATTCAATGACAATTACAATTAATGGCCTTAATATCAATGCCAACAGCATTTTTTTTTTTTCTTTTTTTGAGATGGAGTCTTGCTCTATTGCCCAGGCTGGAGTGCAGTGGCGATCTCAGCTCACTACAACTTCTGCCTAACAGGTTCAAGTGATTCTCATGCCTCAGCCTCCCGAGTAGCTGGGATTACAGGCGCCTGCCACCATGCCTGCCTAATTTTTGTATTTTTGGTAGAGATGGGGTTTCACCATATTGGCCAGGCTGGTCTTGAACTCCTGACCTCAAGTGATCCACCTGCTTTGGCCTCCCAAAGTGCTGGGATTACAAGCATGAGCCACCACACCTGGCCAGTTTTTTATCTTAAAATAAATATTCATGTGAAAGTATATTTGTCTATTAGAAAAATTAACAAAAACTATGTCATACTTCATTTATATTCCATTTGTGTTAGGTTGATATTATGCAGTAAGATCCTTTGCTTAATAATTTCTGGAGAGCTAAATTACCTAAGTTCTGTATCCTATGATTCCACTAGGTATTAAGAATAAGAATAGCATCAGTTAACATTTATTGAACACTTACTGTGTGCCAGGCACAGATGTAAATGATTCACTCATTTAATCCCCATAAACCAGGTATTATTAACACTGCAATTTCACAGATCAAGAACTCAATAATTTTAAAGAATATATTTGTGTTTTCAAATGACAAAATACCAGGTTACATTTCTTGTATGATAAGAATTTGATTCAGAAAAGATCAGGAACATTCACATTCAACATTTACTAGGTACCTACTCTGCATCAAATGTAGTGCTAGCCACATTTATAGAAGTTAATTTAGCAGTAACCCTGTGACATATCATTATTGCAAGTTTACTGAAAATAAAGCTGAGAAGCAATGAGAGTAACATTTATTTGAGATCTTCAACCAAAGTTTTTAAAAAAGTCTATTATTTCTTTCAACACTTTTAAAATTAAAAAATACATAGTAATAGCGGTTCTGTGCAAAGGGGACTTTCTCTTTCCCTGAAACAGCTCGGGGAGGCTTTGGAGAAGAGGTGGCATTTGAACCTTGAGTTAGAAGAAGACCACCTGCTATGAGAGAGCATTCCAGGTCTAGGGAACAGCAGCTGTAAAGTTCAAAGTCCTTTGAAGTCTTCTTTTCCTACGGATGTGATGCCTTTCCTCTTTGATGTTTAATCCCAAGAAGCAAGAGTCAGGCCACGTCTTATTAAAGCTGCCCTCAGCAAAAAAACAAAATAAAATAAAATGAAATTTACCTTTTAGTTGTTCCTCTGTATCTAATCTTATTTTGTTAATAGCTTCATCTCTGGAAACCTAAAAGAAAGTTGAGGTTCAGTTATTACATATACATGATATTTAACATTTCTATTTTCTAATTATTATACAATGAACACATTGTGAATTACTCAGATTTATCTAACTATAATATTCTTTAAAACACTGGAATTGGTTATTGATTTATGACAAATATTACCTGTTAATTCATTCAAATACATTTGTGCACTCCCCTAAAACTTATACTAAAAAGAAAAGAACTTTGGGTGGCCAAAGTGGGCAGATCACTTGAGGCCAGGAGTTCGAGACCAGCCTGGCCAACATGGTGAAACCTTGTCTCTACTAAAAATACAGAAGATAGCTGGGTGTGGTGGCGTGCACCTGCAATCCCAGCTACTTGGGAGGCTGAGGCAGAAGAATCGCTGGAAGGCGAAAGTTGCAGTGAGCTGAGATCATACCACTGCACTCCAGCCTGGGAGATAGAGAGAGACTGTCTCAAAAACAAAACAAAACAAAAGAATGGAGAAACAATTAGGCTTTTGTTAGCTTTTTGTTTAGAGATTTTTAATAAAAATAGGACTAACATTCATAAAATTACATGAGTTATGACAAAAATGTATTCCTAGGGCAATTATAGAAGACACAACTCGGGTATACCTACTTTTTCATGTTCGTAATCTGTAAAAACTGCATAGAGTCTCTCCATAGCGAGTCTATTTAAGCACAAAATAAATGTTAGCATAATAATATTTGGAAACATGAGGCAGTTTCTATTATAAACAAAACTGAAATATTTAATAATCAGCTAAAACTTTAATAAATACTTCAGAAAGAATTAAAAATTTACATTGCTATTTATCATTGCTAATCTGTTTACTATTTACAGCACAGAACCCAAATTTCTTTCTCTCACCCTCTCAGGGGAAACCACATGTGGTATCCTGTTCTCTTCTTTTTAATTGTTCAACTAATTTCACCTTTCACATACTCTTTTTAACCTCTTCCTTTCTTCATTCTACCCATTTTGGCTCAATTATCACAGGAAACTCTTTTGCTAGGAAGAGTTAATTTAATTTCTGACTGATGGCTGTGCAACTGACATTAAGGGAAAGTTTTAACCTTTTCAATTTTTTCAAATAAAATAATTTTTCAGTGATTCATTTACATTTACTGAGTGTCTGCCTAATGTTCTAAGCACTGGGCATGTAACAGTGATTACATCTGATTTCTCTTTGAGAATTCCAACAGCTTCCTTAGATATTCAAGTATCTTATTTATTTTCTTTTTCCCAGACATGGAGAGATGTGGTGATCACCTGAATCTTGACCAATAAACACCCTCTTTCGTTTGAGATTCAAAGTTAGGCCTTACAAGTGTGATGTGGGCTTATCCTTTTTAAGGGAGTAAACAGATATTTATGAGAATGACTCTTAAAACAGAAAAGTGCTATTTACGAAGTAATGGATGGGCAGTGCTTCCATGGGAAGTTTCTCTCCCACGAGGAAATTAAATCTGATGACAATTTCATATTTTCATTTGCACAGATGTTCTTACTTATGAGTATGTTTCACAATCTCTGGCAAAGGGGTAAATAACTTCTGAGGCGTCCTCTTGGTAACACCAATTTCTTTTACCAACTGCTGAATGCCCTGAATTATTTGCTGGGTATATTTCACTCCCACTTTGATAGCATGGCAAAAGTCCTGCTGTAAAATGTTCTCTGCAGAGGCTTCCAACATGACTATTTAAAGGAAAAAGAAAAAAAAAATGACTGCCATCAAAGTTCTTAGTAATATAACAGTTTCAAATACCATGACATGACATAAATATTGTGGATCAATTTTACTTCTTAGTGATAGATCCACCTTGATTTCTTTCCTCAGAATCAACATACTTCCAAAATGTAAGCAGCAGTAAATGAATAAAGACCCCTTGATATTCGTATTTAGGTTTATATTCTCCTTAAGTTTAAGGAGGGATTTCCCATAAAAAATGAAACAGAAGAAAAAAAATAAATTATGTATATATTTAAAAAATAAGATATTGAGCTATAAGTCACATAAGATAAAAATTAAATCTTTTAAAGTATACAAGTGCTTTTGTTTTTAATACTTTTTTTTTTTTTTGAAACGGAGTCTTGCTCTGTCGCCCAGGATGGAGTGCAGTGGCGTGATCTCGGCTCACTGCCAGCTCTGCCTCCCGGATTCATGCCATTCTCCTGCCTCAGCCTCCCGAGTAGCTGGGACTACAGGCGCCCGTGACCACGCCCAGCTAATTTTTTGTATTTTTAGTTAGAGATGGGGTTTCACCATGTTAGCCAGGATGGTCTCGATCTCCTGACCTTGTGAACCACCCGCCTCGGCCTCCCAAAGTGCTGGGATTACAGGCGTGAGCCACCGCACCTGGCAATACATATTTTAAATAAAATGTAAAAATACGCAACACAATAGGAATCTAATAAATATTTCCTGTTTAATAATTAATTGTCACATCGTCTAATTCTTGCACAGATGGGGAAATCTTTGCAGTGATCCTGTTTCAAGTAAGCCAACTAAAGGACTGTAATGACCATCATAAACAGATAGCTTTTATAACAATTAAACTCCTGTGTAATGCAGGTAGAAGTTAGGCTTCTAAAATCTACTATTCAGTTTCAGTTTTGCATTCCAGGAGGCTGACTAGCCTCCTGCCTACTTGTGTGTCAGTTCTGGTGTCTCTCAACTTGTACAAAGTCAAAGATCAGGCAAATGCATAGTTATCAACACATTTTATATATTTAACCACATCCTGTTGTCATTAAGATTTATTATCTAACTCATTACTTCTAAGGTTTCTAGGTTCAATTTATAATAGAATGAATGCCTCCACCCTCTCAATGTGCTTTATATGTTGGAATTCCATCAGCCAACGGAAGTAGACTCATGAAAGGAGCTAATATTTGTGTTATCAGAATCATGGAAGAATAGGAGAAAGAGGTCAGGGCTAAAAAAGTACTAGAAAAAATAATTGCTGAAAACTCCCCAAATTTGACAGACACAAACCTACAGATTCAAAGTAAACTCTCAACTGGGTAATCCTCAAAAAAGCCAAGCCAAGAAACATCATAATCAGACTTCTGAAAAAAAAAGACGAAAACTTGAAACCAGCCAGAGAAAAATGACACCTTACCTCTAGGGGAAAAGCAATTCAAATAATAGCAGATTTACCATCAGAAACCATGCAGGCCAAAAGGAAGTGGCACGGTATTTTTCAGGTGCTGAAAGAAAAGAACTGTCAACCCAGAATCCTACACCCAGTGAAAATACTAAGGAAGGAAGGGGAAGTCAAGACTCTCAAATAAAGGAGAAATTAAAAAATGTGTTGCCAAACAGAAATGAAAAAATAAGAGAAGAAATCGTGGACTGTTAGAAAGGAAAGAAAATCAGTATGCAAACTAAGAATAAACATAGAGGTTGGGCATGGTGGCTCACACCTGTAATCCCAGCACTTTGGGAGGCTAAGGTGGGCAGATCACCTGAGGTCAGGAGCTCGAGACCAGCATGGCCAACATAGTGAAACTCTGTCTGTACTAAAAATACAAAAAAAATTAGCCAGGCGTGGTGGTGGGTGCCTGTAATCCCAGATACTCAGGAGGCTGAGGCATGAGAATCGTTTGAACACAGGAGGTACAGGTTGCAGTGAGCCGAGATCACACCACTGCACTCTAGCCTGGGCGACAGAACAAGGCTCCATCTCAAAATAAATAAATAAATAAATAAGAGAGAAAAAGAGTAAATACAGAGCAATAAGTTTTTCTTTCCCTCTTAAGTTTTCTAAATTATGTTGACATTTGAAGTAAAAGCAAAAATTTTTAACGCTGCCTGACATGGTTCTAACCGTAGAAGAAAAGGAAAACAATTGCATTCCAAATGGGAGAGGGTAAAGGGAAATAAGGTTTCCATATTTTGCACCAGGCCTGAAGAAATTTCCTATGATAACATGATACTAAGATGGCTATATTCTTTTTCTCATCTGTATTTCCAGGATATCCTCTCACTTTGACAGAATTAAACAGGAGATTTTTAAAAATTCATTTAATGGGTATAAATTATATCTCAATAAATTGCTTTTAAAAATAAAATATGTGGCCAGGTATGATGGCTCACGCCTATTGTCCCAGTACTTTGGGAGGCCAAGGTGGGAGGATTATTTGAGGCCAGGAGTCTGCGATCAGGCTTAGCAACACAGCAAAGTCCTGTCCTAAAAAAATAACAACTAGAAGATAAAAAACTCAGCTGTGGTGGTGTGCCTGTAATCCTAGCTATTTTTCTAGAGGCTGAGGCAGGATGATCGCTTGAGCCCAGCAGTTTGAGGGTACAGTGACCCATGATTATGCCACTATACTCATACTCTAGTCTGGACAACAGAGTTGAGAATAGTTGAGAATCAGATTAAAAAATATATATATATATGGCTAGACATGGGGCTCATGCTTGTAATTCCAGTGCCAAGACAGGAGGATTACTTGAGGCCAGAAGAATAGCCTGGGCAATATAGTGAGATGCTATATTCCAATAAAAATAATGATAAAATTTAAAAAAAAAGAATATGACAAAGAAAAATGGGGCTGGGCACGGTGGCTCACGCCTGTAATCCCAGCACTTTGGGAGGCCGAGACAGGCGGATCACGAGGTCAGGAGATCGAGACCATCCTGGCTAACATGGTGAAATCCCGTCTCTACTAAAAAATACAAAAAACTAGCCGGGCGAGGTGGTGGGCGCCTGTAGTCCCAGCTACTCGGGAGGCTGAGGTAGGAGAATGGTGTAAACCCGGGAGGCAGAGCTTGCAGTGAGCCGAGATCGTGCCACTGCACTCCAGCCTGGGCAACAGAGCGAGACTCCATCTCAAAAAAAAAAAAAAAAAAGAAAAGAAAAATGGATACCTCCCCTCAAAATATATTTTGTTTTCACTCATTAAACTTTAATGCAATTCCTTTTAAAAAATATTTTATAAGAAAATTCCTTTAGCCAGGTGTGGTGACATGTGCCTGGATTCCCAGCTACTCAGGAGGCTGAGGACAGAGGATCATTTGAACCCGAGAGTTTGAGGCTGTAGTGACACATAATCACACCATTGCATTACAGCTTGGAGACAGAGTGAGACTCTGTCAAAAAAAAAAAAAAAAAGGAAGGAAGGAAGGAAGGAAGGAAGGAAGGAAGGAAGGAAGGAAGGAAGGAAGGAAGGAAGGAAGGAAGAACACTGCTTACAGTTGAGTCTATAGAGCTGTGCTGTCCAATATGGTAACTACTAGCCACATATGCCTATTTGCATTTAAATGATTTAAAATTAGACAAAATTAAAATTTTGGTTCCTCAGTTACTCTAGCCACATCTGAAGTGCTAAGTAGCCACATGATCAGATATAAAACATTCCCTTCACTGCAGAGAGTTCTACTGGACAACACTGCCACGGATGCTAAAAATTTAAACATAAAAGCTTGTCAAAATGATTGCTATAGGCCTGGCATGGTAGCTCACGCCTGTAATTCCAGTACTTTGGGAGGCCAAGGCAGGTGGATCACCTGAGGTCAGGAGTTTGAGACCAGCCTGGCCAACAGGTGAAACCCTATCCCTACTAAAAATAAAAAATTAGCCAGATGTGGTGGCACGCGCCTGTAGTCTCAGCTACTTGTGAGGCCAAGGCAAGAGAATCACTTGAACCCGGAGGTGGAGGTTGCAGTGAGCCGAGATCGTACCACTGCACTCCAGCCTAGGCGACAGAGTAAGACTCCATCTCAACTAAAAACAAAACGAAAACAAAGATTGCTATAAACTGTCAACCATTTTAGCAGTTGAAGATGCAGTTTTGAGATTAGCTGAAGCTATAAATTCTAGACACAAAATCTTTTCTAAAAACATGTTATTGGTATACTTTTTCCTGACTTATATCTTCTCACACACAGAAATATTAGTGATATTAAATATACCAGTTGAAAACAAGCATCTAAAGGGCACTGTTCAGAATGTTGGTGTTGAAGTAAACAAGCATTTAAATGCCACTGTTCAGAATGTTGGTGTTGACAGCATGGAGTAATTATTCTTACCCTGTAAGATTATACTCTAAAGATCTGGATGACTGCCCAGGAGTGGTGGCTCAAGCCTGCAATCCCAGCACTTTGGGAGGCCAAGGTGGGTAGATCACCTGAGGTCAGGAGTTCAAGACCAGCCTGGCAAACACGGTGAAACCCTGTCTCTACTAAAAATACAAAAATTGGCCAGGTGTGGTGGTGCATGCCTGTAATCCCAGCTACTCAGGAGGCTGGGTCAAAAGAATCACTTGAACCTGGGAGGCGGAGGTTGCACTGAGCCGAGATCGTGCCACTGCACTCCAGCCTGGGCAACAGAGAGAGACTTAGTTTCCAAAAAAAAAAAAAGATTTGGACGACTAAATATTTTAATAACGAAATAGTAGCAATTACTTTTTTGTATTTTTGTATCACAAAAGTTCCATGATGGTGGTATTTCACTTGGACCCGATGTTAACTTTAACAGGTAAACAAGGGGTTAAAATGCATATTTGATGCATCTTTATGAATGCAGAGAGCTGGTTAAATAGCTGCATGGAAATAGTGATACAAAAGTCATAAACTGGAGGCTGGTAATTCCTAAAAAACCATCTCCTTACAGGTTGGTTCTGAATTACTCTCAGTCTCCCTCTACCCAAGACTACTCTCTGAAATTTATGCAGTCTCTAGAGTCTCATTCTTCCCTCCTGAGAGCAACAGGTGAGAAGAGCCAGCTGGAAGTCTGCCTATGGGGTTTCTATGGCATGCCATATGTGCAGCAAAGATTCCTTGGTTCTGCTGGGTGCAGTGGCTCATGCCTGTAACCCTAGCACTTTTGGAGGCTGAAGCAGGTGGATCGCTTAAGGCCAGAAATTCAAGACCAGCCTAGCCAACATGGCAAAATCCCGTCTCTACTAAAAATACAAAAATTAGCTGGGCGTGGCGGCGCATGCCTATAATCCCAGCTACTTGGGAGACTGGGCAGGAGAATCAATTGAACTTGGGAGGCAGAGGTTGCAGTGAGCTGAGACTGCACTGCTGCACTCCTCTACCCTGGGAGACAGAGCGAGACTCGGTCTCAAAAAAAAAAAAAAAAAAAAAATTGTGAAGTAGTCCATTCCTCTAATGTCTACTTACAATTAGAAGAGTTCAAACTCTAAGGTAGATAGCGGCTATATGACCAATTAACAACAGGTTTATTTCCGTGTCTTAATGATAATAGCAAGTATTAACTGTATGCTTATTAGGTACCAGTAACATGCTGGGCACTTTGCAAACCTTGACTCCTATCTTCATAACTACCCTGTAAAGTAACCAGACTAGTTTACTAATAGAGAATAAACGAACACTGTAACTTTCAGCAAAAAATTCAGATGCAGATGAACAGGAAACCAATACTTTCCTCAAGGCTCCAAGATGCTCAAACATGAAGTAGACATCATCTATTATTCATAGCTTCCTCATTCTTTGGAATATCCTCTCTACATTTTGACAGTTACCCACAGTACGAATCCCACCTTCCAGAGGCAGAATACAAAAATCATTTCCTTGCCTTCCTTGCAGTCGAGGGTATAGTCATGTGCCACAGTTCTGCTCAATGAGATGTAAGTAGAAACTGCTGTGTGGGGATTTCTGGGAAAGCTGCTTAAAACGCAGGTTGACTCACTCAACTGCCACACACCTTTTTGCTATTCCCTTCTTTTTTCTTCCTCCTGCCTATAAGTCAGATACGTTGGCCAGAGCTCTTCATGCCAGTTCATAAGCATGAAGATGAGGCCACATCTTGAGGATAACAGAGGAGAAAGCTAAAAGGAATCTAGATTTCCTAAGATGTCATGGAACCACTATCACTGTCTTAGATTTACCACCTCTGAATTTCTTTTACCTGAGAGAAATATAACGTTTCCATCCTGTTTAAGTCTTATTTTGTTCGACAACACAACCCCCAACTAATACATGGGGATTTTTCTTACTTATAGAACCTAGTTTTAACTTTATCACTGGCTAACATACCAGAAGCAGAAGCTGGAAATGAGATGTTTCACATATTACTTGTACAAAAAAGCAGTAATAGTTGAATAGTTTGTTTCATCAAAATGTTCCCACATCAGAAGACCCTATGTCAAAAAGTCCCACACATCAAATATCACATAGTAGAATAAACCAACAATAAAAGCCCTTAAATAATTTGTCCAGCCGGGCGCGGTGGCTCAAGCCTGTAATCCCAGCACTTTGGGAGGCCGAGACGGGTGGATCACGAGGTCAGGAGATCGAGACTATCCTGGTTAACATGGTGAAACCCCGTCTCTACTAAAAAATACAAAAAACTAGCCGGACGAGGTGGCGGACGCCTGTAGTCCCAGCTACTCGGGAGGCTGAGGCAGGAGAATGGCGTGAACCCGGGAGGCGGAGCTTGCAGTGAGCTGAGATCCGGCCACTGCACTCCAGCCTGGGTGACAGAGCGAGACTCCGTCTCAAAAAATAAATAAATAAATAAATAAAAAATAAAAAAATAAATAAAAATAATTTGTCCAAGATCACACGATTATAGTGGCAGAGACAGGTTTCAAATCCAGGTCATTCTGACTGCTAAAGTCCATTTTCCTTCCACAGAACAAGGACTTGATTTTCATTCATGCAAGTATGGCATTTCTGTTACAAGGAGGATGTGAAAATGGCCCATGGTCAATGCATTTCTTCTATTTTATTACTCGTTTTCCACCTAGTAGAAATGGGTCACTTCTCAAGAGGATACCAAGCAGACTTAGAAATAGCTAAATTATAATATTTAAACTAATACAATGGTTACTACCAGACTTAGAACTTCTAGTTTTAAACTAAGTTATTTAGACTAATAACTTATTAGTCTAAACATAATTACTGAAATTGGCCGGGCGCGGTGGCTCAAGCCTGTAATCCCAGCACTTTGGGAGGCCGAGACGGGTGGATCACGAGGTCAGGAGATCGAGACCATCCTGGCTAACACGGTGAAACCCCGTCTCTACTAAAAAAAATACAAAAAACTAGCCAGGCGAGGTGGCGGGCGTCTGTAGTCCCAGCTACTCGGGAGGCTGAGGCAGGAGAAGGGCGTAAACCCAGGAGGCAGAGCTTGCAGTGAGCTGAGATCTGTCCACTGCACTCCAGCCTGGGCGACAGAGCGAGACTCCGTCTCAAAAAAAAATAAATAAAAATAGAAATTATTCTTAGACAAAATATTAGTCTAAAAATAATTACTGAAATGGTCTTGGTAAATACTTTTGTATATTTTAAATAAAATTGAGTAAAATCCTGTAATCTTAGGTATCATTTGATATGAAGCAAGAGCACTACAAAAATAGGACAGAGATAAAACATAACCAAAATTTTTATGGCTACCGACAAAACATACACACAAAGATTTTAAATTTAGTTTAAGAAGAAAGAACTTGTAAGTAAAATCCAGAACAAATGAGGTATTTAAACAACTTACCAATCTGACTTTTAGGTGCTCCAGCAACCACTAAATTTAAAGTACTGGAAGACATTTCTTTTCTTGTTGGGTTAACAACATATTCTCCATCAATCATTCCTATTCGTACTGCCCCTAAAATGTATTAGAACATTGGCAACTGTTTAATGGAAATTCCCAGTTTTCAAGACATTATTCCAGTGATGGCTTCAACCCCATCTTTGATTGTGACCACAGAATAAAATCCATGTTTCTAACACGGTATTTAAGACCCACAGAACATCCTACCCCACCCTACCTTCTGGCCTCATGGACTACTCTGAATTGGTCAAATATACCACTTCTTCCACACCTCTGGGATTATGCTTATGTTTGGCCCCTGGTCTAGAGAGGATTCTCCCTAAGGCAAATGCTTAACACCAGACCCTACTAGGGTTCAGCTTACACAATGACTACTCTGAGGAGCCCTCCTTGACAACCTGACCACACAAAATCAAACCTGCTCTTCTCTATCATATTCTTAGCACTTTAACTATGTTTTTATAATACCACTGATTATAAATAATTATCTGTCTTCTTTATGCTGAAAGCAATAACGGCATCTTTCATTGTTGTATTGCTAGGGCCTGGTCTGCCTAGGACACTTGATAATTATTTACTCAATGAGCCATTTTTATATCGCATGATTATGACTCTAACAGCCATAAGTTACATTAATTTTATCCTGAAGGAGTATATACTCTGCAATTTCCCAGTTAAAAGAAAAAAGAAAAAAAGAAGTCCTCTAACGGAAAGAGGCAATTATGAAGTCAAAATATCTAGGGACATAAAATCTATAACACCATAACATACTGCTATTAGAAACAGAACCCACGACAAGGATGAAAATATCTGAAAGACCTGAAAGGAGACTTAGAATGTCATCTAGTTCAATTCATAGTGGCTACTACTTACTGAAAAAAAATATACATATGATTTCTTATTTTTAAATCCTAACTTACCAACAGGTCCATTCCAAGGAATATCTGATAATGACAGGGCCACGGAAGCTTAAAAATGGAGAAAAATAAGGGCTGAAATTAAAATTTCATTGCTTTAAAAAAAATCAACACTGATAACTTTTCATCTCTACTTTTATACTTACCGCCATTAATTGCTAGGACATCAGGCTCATTAACACCATCTACTGCTAACAGATTACACAGAACCTGGTAAAAGGGAAAAAATTTGAATCACTTAAAATAATCTGTTTGATTTGGAAGGGTTATCATTTAGGTTAACATCCTGGCCTAAAATACAAGAGCACTATATGGCTAAAAGCAGGGGCTTTGTAGCCAAACCTCTTAATTTTGGCTATCATTTAACTAAATGCTTGACATTGGATAAATTACTTAAATTAAACCCGAAAAGCTTTCTCATCTTTAAAAGGGAAAAACAGGCCAGGCGTTGTGGCTCACGCCTGTAATCTCAGCACTTTGGGAGGCTGAGGAGGGCAGATCACCTGAGGTCAGGAGTTTGAGACTAGTCTGATCAAAATGGTGAAACCCTGTTGCTACTAAAAAGACAAAAATTAGCCAGGTGTAGCGGCCAGTGCCTGTAGTCCCAGCTGAGGCAGTCCCAGTTCAGGAGGCTGAGGCAGAAGAATCTCTTGAACCCAGGAGGTAGAGGTTGTAGTGAGCTGAGATCGCGCCATTGCACTCCAGCCTGGATGCCAGAGTGAGACTCTGTTACTAAATAAATAAATAAATGGGATAAATAATGGCATCTTCCCAAAGGGTGCCTACGAGGATTAGAGAAATACTGTAGGTAAAGCACTTATCACAGTCCTCACATGTTGCAAATATTCAGTAAATGTTAGCTCTTTCTATCATATAAAAATATTTTCTAGGCCAGGCATGGTGGCTCATGCCTGTAAACCCAGCACTTTGGGAGGCCGAGGTGGGCGGATCACCTGAGGTTGGGAGTTCAAGACCAGCCTGGCCAACATGGCAAAACCCCGTCTCTACTAAAAATACAAAAATTAGCCATGCGTGGTAGTGCACGCCTATAGTTCCAGCTACTAGGGAGGCTGAGGCGGGAGAATCACTTGAACCTGGAGGCAGAGGTTTCAGTGAGCTGAGACCGCGCCACTGGACACCAGCCTGGGCAACAAGAGCAAAACTCTGTCTCAAAAAAAAAGAAAAAAAATTCTGTTGGGCAGGGTGCGGTGGCTCACACCTGTAATACCAGCACGTTAGGAGGCTGAGGCAGGGGATCACTTGAGGTCAGGAGTTCAAGACCAGTCTGGCCAACATGGCAAAACCCCATTTCTATTAAAAATACAAAAAAATTAGCTGGGTGTGGTGGCGGGCACCTGTAATCCCAGCTACTCAGGAGGCTGAGGCAGGGAGAATCGTTTGAACCTGGGAGGCGGAGATTGCAGTGAGCCGAGATCGCGCCATTGCACTCCAGCCTGGGTGACAGCGAGAGATTCCGTCTCCAAAAAAAAAAAAAAAAAGTTCTGTTTATAAGCATAGATGAAACAAACTTTATACTGCAATAATGTGCCCATGTCATGCACTTAAGAAAAAAACTTCTCTGACTGGGTGTGCTGGCTCATAGCTGTAATACCAGTAGTTTGGGAGGCTGAGGCAAGAGGATTGCTTGAAAGCAGGAGTTTGAGACCAGCCTGGCTTACATAGTGAAACCCCCCTCTACAAAAAAAAAAAAAAAAACTTAGCTGGGTATGGTGGTTTGTGCCTGTAGTCCCAGCTACTTAGAAGGCTAAGTGGGGAGGATCACTTGGGCTCAGGAGTTTGAGGCTGCAGTGAGTTATAACCATGCCAACTGTACCCCAGCCTGGGCAACAGAGGCCCTGACTCAAAAAAAACAAAAAACAAAACTTCCTGAGGTTAAGGCTGTGATATTCTTGCAAAGGCATATTTGCAAGGTGTATTTATTTATTTCAAATGAATAAAATGGTTACTTAAGTATACGTGTCATTACCCTGAAAGAAAATATTATTCAGAAAGTATTAACATATAATAAAGTAGAGGTTCAGAGGATCCAGCAATAAAATTAGGTAATAAAAATTAGCTATGTTGGTTGTCCTATTCCCAGCCTGATCTGGTCTCTACTCACTCTAGTCACGCTGATCTTCTTTTTAAACTCACTAATTTCTTTCCTGCCTCTGGACTTTCAATGCTTCCCTGACACACCTTGGTTGGCTAACTCCTACTCATAATTCAGGTGTCAACTCAAATAGACACTGAATAAATGTTAGCTTTGTAAAAGTACTATCTTTTGGCCGGGCACAGTGGCTCATGCCTGCAATCCTAGCACTTTGGGAAGCCGAGGGGGGCGGATCACGAGGTCAGGAGCTCGAGACCAGCCTGACCAACATGGTGAAAACTGGTCTCTACTAAAAATACAAAAATTAGCCGGGTGTGGTGGTGCGTGCCTGTAATCCCAGCTACTCAGGAGGCTGAGGCAGGAGAATCACTTGAACCTGGGAGGCAGAGGTTGCAGTGAGCTGAGATCGTGCCATTGCACTCTAGCCTGGGTGACACAGTGAGACTCGGTCTTAAAAAAAAAAAAAAAAAAAAGTACTATCTTTTTTCGAAAACTTACTGTAAAATATAACAGTATCATAAAAAATTCTTATGTTCTTTCTAATGTTTAGTCTAGGAAGTATTGCAGAGATTCATTAAGTAATTTTTGATTGATCTGGCAACTAAAAAACCTAAAGCAGAACCTACCTGTGTATCATAGAAGTAGCCAGCTGGAAAGAGCGGTCTAATTGAACGATCTGCCAAAAGAAAAAAAAAGACATTAAACCGTACTGACAGAGTTGCTTTACAGTTCAAAACTTTTGAACTAATATAGATAGCCATTCAATATGTTTTCAAGAAAAATCCCCTTGGACCAATTTATTAAGAGGGACACAGATAAATGTCAGTGCTTCCACTATTACATACCATGCCCTAACAACAAAAAACAAACACAGAAGGAGTACATTAACAATAAAGATTGGGGAGCAATTTTTCATTCTGGTTCCACAGGCAACAGTTACATATATAAGCAGAGCAAAGACACTTAAGACCAATAGCAGACCAAAAAAAAATGCTTCCTTGCTACTTTCTGTCTGAAGACTGTATATAAATATACCTAAAATAGCAATTTCTGGCCGACCGCAGTGGCTCACGCCTGCAATCCCAGCACTTTGGGAGGCTGAGGTGGGCGGATCAAGAGATCAGGAGTTCAAGACCAGCCTGAGTAACATGTAGAAACCCCGTCTCTACTAAAAATACAAAAATCAGCCAGGCATGGTGGTGGGCGCCCGTAATCCCAGCTACCCAGGAGGCTGAGGCAGCAGAATCACTTGAACCCGGAAGGCAGAGGTTGCAGTGAGCCAAGACTGCGCCATTGCACCCCAGCCTGGGTGACAGAGCAAGACTCCGTCTCAAAAAAAAAAGCAATTTATGGGTAGAAGAGCTATAATTACATACGATCCCACAATATGTAGGGATGTTAAACATTTGAAAGATTATGGACATTATTTCAGTAGCTGATAAATATAATGTTTAGGAATTACTATTCTGAACATGAAAAAATGTACTAGGAATAGATTCAACAGAGTAGAGGCATGGACCATAAAATTCATATGCTCAATAGAAATTTACTCATTTAGTCAACAAATATTTATTGAATGCCTATTCTGTGCTAAGCAGTATAACAGGTACTAGGGATTCAACAGTGAAGAAACAAAAGCTTTTTTCTCCCAGTGCCCACATTTAAGTGAGGGAAGAGAAAGAGTGAATAATCTTATGCGGCGTTAATGCTATGAAGGAAAACTTAAGATATACTGTAGAACACAGATGCAAAAGATGCTAATATAGGCATATCAGAGAAGATGAATGCGTCTATGTTAATATCTTACCTATTATTCGACTTGTAAGAATTTCTTTATCAGAAGTACCAATCTCTCTTCTCAGATAGTTTGTGGGAATTCTACCTGCTGCAGCAGCTTTTTGTCTGTAGTCAACCTGAAGCAGCAAAAAAAAAAAAAAAGTTCATATAATTCTTTTTGTAGAAACAAACTATACTGTAAGAACTACTATATGAATGCTAATTCTCCTGAGGTCGCCAACAACACAGTCTAGACTCAGAGCAGAAAATATTTTACTTACTTAGCATTTTATATCTTTTGGGGAAAGGAAAGTTGATAGAAATGTTTCCGCAAAGTGAAATAAAAAAATGTTCAGGTGTAGTGGCTCACACCTGTAATCCCAGCATTTTGGGAGGCCAAGGCAGGAGGATTGCTTCAGGCCAGGGGTTTTAGAACTGCCTGGGTAACACAGAAAGACCTCGTCTCTACCCCCCATAAAAAAAAAAAAAAATTAGTTGGGCACAATGGCCTGCACCCATAGTCCTAGCTACTCAGAAGGCTGAGGTAGGAGGACTGCTTGAGCCCAGGAGTTTGAGGCTGCAGTGAACTATGATCACACCACTGAACAACTCTAACCTGGGTGACAGAGCTAGACCCTGTTTCTTTAAAAAAAAAAAAAAAAAAAAAAAAAAGTCTTCTACTCAACAGTAAGAGTGGAAGACTCACTATTTCCCACAGATACTCATTCTGATCAAGTCAAACATTGCTTTTCTGGGTATCAACTCTGTTAAATATAATTGTGCCCCCCTTTTCATAATAGAAGGGAGCTATAAAATGCAAACGAACTCATTACTAAACATACAGTTGTCTCTTGGTATCTCTGGGAGATTGGTTCTAGGACCTCTTGCGGATATCAAAATCCATTGATGCGCCGGGCGCGGTGGCTCAAGCCTGTAATCCCAGCACTTTGGGAGGCCGAGACGGGCGGATCACGAGGTCAGGAGATCGAGACCATCCTGGCTAACACGGTGAAACCCCGTCTCTACTAAAAATGCAAAAAACTAGCCGGGCGACGTGGCGGGCGCCTGTAGTCCCAGCTACTCGGGAGGCTGAGGCAGGAGAATGGCGGGAACCCGGGAGGCGGAGCTTGCAGTGAGCTGAGATCCGGCCACTGCACTCCAGCCTGGGCGACAGAGCAAGACTCCGTCTCAAAAAAAAAAAAAAAAAAAAAAAAAATCCATTGATGCTCAAATCCTTGATGTAAAACACCATAGTATTTGTTTATAACCTATGTATATCCTCTCATATACTTTAAATCAATCTCTAGATTATATATAATCCTTAATACAAAGTAAATGCTACTTAGTTTTTATACCGTATTGTAGGGAATGACAAGAAAAAAAAGTCTGTATGTGTTCAGTACAGATGCAATTTTTTCCCCAATATTTTCGATTCATGGTTGGTTGAATCCATGGATGCAGAACCCAAGGACATGGAGGGCTGACTGTACTTGCAGAGTCATACTGAAGGGAAACTATGAGGGAAATGAATTCATTGCTTATTCAGTGTCAAAGTAGTCATGCGCTTCCAATCTTCTTGTCAACTTATGCACCTGGACGCTCCAAATTCTAAAGCATGCTTAATCCTAGTATTTGCTTATGAAGCAGTTTATACTCTTTTAATGAGTCAGCATCAAAAAACTAGGAAAAATTCTTTGTTGTGCAAGTTCATATTTTCCACTCACTAGACATGTATTTTCCACTCACTAGACACTGGACAAAAATATTATACATTCTACACTTACTTACACCATATTACAGTTCAGATAAATCAGCAAAAACTTACCACCAAAGGCATAAACTGGGAAGGCGAAGGTTTTGTTTTACTGACCGCTGTGACCATTACTGCAGTGTCACCTGACTTAAACATAAAGAACAACACTGGTAAGTTCATTTGAAATCAGATATCAGCATCTAAGTAGCAACTGAATGAATCCTTACTCCAATTAAACTCAAGAAAAGATATATAATTCTATGACATGATTATGAAATAAAAATAGTTATTCACAAGTAGTCCAATCTTGATCTCTGAGCTTTTCAAAAGCTATGGATAAGGCAAGATTAACAGGTAATTTAGTCATATCCAATGAATTGAATAGTATTCTCTACTTCTTATGTGGCTATACATAAGGAAAAATTCCCCAATTATTACTATAGAAGAAAATACCAAAATCACTTTCTCTAGAAAAGCACAACAGAATTTATTAATGCATAAAAGAGAAGCCCAAGTTTGGAAAGGATGTTAAAGGTCACTTAAAATGGCCAGGCACGGTCGCTCACGCTTGTAATTCCAGCATTTTGGGAGGGCAAGGCAGGTGGATCACGAGTTCAAGAGATCGAGACCAGGCCAGGCACGGTGGCCCATGCCTGTAATCCCAGCACTTTGGGAGGCCAAGGCGGGTGGATCACGAGGTCAGGAGATTGAGACCATCCTGGCTAGCACAGTGAAATCCCAACTCTACTAAAAACACAAAAAATTAGCCGGGCGTGATGGCGGGCGCCTGTGGTCCCAGCTGCTTGGGAGGCTGAGGCAGGAGAACGGCGTGAACCCAGGAGGCGGAGGTTGCAGTGAGCTGAGATCACACCACTGCACTCCAGCCTGGGCGACAGAGAGAGACTCCATCTCAAAAAAAAAAAAAAAAAAGAGATCGAGACCATCCTGGCCAACATGGTGAAACCCCATCTCCACCAAAAATAAAAAAATTAGCTGGGTGTGGTGGTGCACTCCTGTAGTCCCAGCTACTCGGGAGGCTGAGGCAAAAGAATCGCTTGAACCCAGGAGGCAGAGGTTGCAGTGAGCCGAAATCGCACCACTGCACTCCAGTCTGGTGACAGAGCAAGAGTCCATCTCAGAAAATAAAAATTAAAAAAATAGAAAAAAATAAGTCACTTAATACATGCAGCCCTCTGGACGCTGGTTGTCGGGAATGATTCTTACAGTATAAACTATCTTAGTAGTATCTGAATTAATTTCCAGTATCAAAATGCTAAGTAGTTACACAATGTTGTAGTTACACATTTAGTATGAGTCTCTGTACCCATTTTTAAGATGAATTTTTAAAATCTGGACTTTTTACCTGTACTACAGCAGAGCCATCTGCAAATCTGGCCAGCTTTCCAGAGGATATTTCTAATTTCCTGTTTAAAAATAAAAATGCAATACAAGAAGACTTAGGTTATCTGTACAATTCCTGCTTAGTATAAAATAATAAAAGATTCTAAGGGAAGATTCTAAACCCCTCCCACCCACCCCACCAACAAAAAGGGGCAGAATCCATGATCATTATCAAAAGTAAAAGGGGAACTTAAGAGTGACTTAAAGAAGAATACAGAAACCAAGGCACAGGATTGATCTGAACAGGAAAGCATTTTGGAGGTTCAGAAATTAACTGCTTCCCTAAATGTTAATTCCCATGTACCATCTATTTTTTTTTTGCGGGGGCGGCGGTGGGTGGTGGGTCATTGTGTCTTGTATCTTCTTTTTCTTTTCTTTTCTTTTTTTTTTGACAGAGTCTTGCTCTGTTGCCTAGGCTGGAGTGCAATGGCACAATTACAACTCACTGTAACCTTGAACACCTGGGCTCAAGCGATCCTCCAACTCAGCTTCCTGAGTAGTTGGGACTACAGGTGCACACCACTACACTTGGCTAATTTTAGTTTTTGTTATGGATGAGCTCTCACTATATTGTCTAGGCTGGTCTTGAACTCCTGGCCTCAAGCAATTCTCCCGCCTTGGCCTCCCAAAGTGCTGGGATTACAGGTGTGAGTCACGGTGCCTGGCTCCATTTACCATCTTAGTACAGTCTCTTATCATCTCTCACCTTGTTGACTACAGTAACATTTTAACATACAAATAGGATTGTTTCCCTACTTAAAAATCCTTTAGCCAGGCGTGGTGTCTCCCAACTGTAATCCCAGGACTTTGAAAGGCTGACACAGGCTGATCACCTGAGGTCAGCAGTTCAAGACCAGCCTGGCCAACATGGTGAAACCCCATCTCTACTAAAAATATCAAAATTAGCTGGGCATGGTGGTGCCTGTCTATAATCCCAGCTACTAGGGAGGCTGAGGCAAGACAGTTGCTTAAACCCAGGAGGGGGAAGTTACAGCGAGCAGAGATTGTGCCAATGCACTCCGGCCTGGGCGAGAGTGAGACTCCGTACCAAAACAACAACAACAAAAAAAACTTGAGAATTTCTCCCAATGCTTTTAGGACAAAATATAAACTAAATATTGCCTATAAGGACCTTCACATTCAACAGAAGGGGAAAGAATAATCTTCAATTCAATGAGTAAAGAGTAGTCTTGTGAGGCAATAGTGAACAACCAGATGCAAAAAAGAATGAATCTTCATAAATTAACTCAAAATGGATCCTGGACTCAAACGTTAAGAGCTAAAACAATAAACGTCTTAGAAACAAAACACAGGAGTAAATCTTCAGAGACTTGGGCCAAAGTCTTAAATATGACATCAAAAGCATAAATGACAAAAGAAAAAATAGGTAAGTTGGATTTCATAAAAATTTAAAACTTTAAGAGTAAAAGAAGTGCCATATATTAAGAGAAAAATATTTGCAAACCAAGTATCTGATAAGGGACTTGTATTAATATCTAGAATATTTAAATAATGCTTACAATTCAACAATAAAGACAACTGAATTTTAAAACTTGGCGAAGAGGCCGGGCGCGGTGGCTCAAGCCTGTAATCCCAGCACTTTGGGAGGCCGAGACGGGTGGATCATGAGGTCAGGAGATCGAGACCATCCTGGCTAACACGGTGAAACCCCGTCTCTACTAAAAACTACAAAAAACTAGCCGGGCGAGGTGGCGGGTGCCTGTAGTCCCAGCTGCTCGGGAGGCTGAGGCAGGAGAATGGCATAAACCCGGGAGGCGGAGCTTGCGGTAAGCTGAGATCCGGTCACTGCACTCCAGCCTGGGTGACAGAGCGAGACTCCGTCTCAAAAAAAAAAAACACTTGGCAAAGGACTTGAACAGACATCTCTCCAAAGAAGACATACAAATGGCCAGTAAGGACATAAAAATATGCTCAATATCATTAACTATCAGCAGGGAAATGCAAATCAAAATCACAACCTGTTATGAATGTTCCTTGTAGCATTATTCATAGTAGTTCCCAAATGGAAACAACCCAAATGTCCATCAACTGATGAATGGATAAGCTAAATGTGGTATAATTCATACAACGGATTATTATTCAGTGATAAAAAGGAACAAAGTACTTATACATGTTACAACATGAATAAACATTGACAACATTATGTTAAGTGAAAGAAGGCAGTCACAAAAGACTATGTTTCCACGTAAGAAACGTTCATAATAGGCAAATCCACAGAGATGGAAAGTAGATTAGTGGTTGCCTGGGGCTGGGGAGAAATACTAAGTGACTACTACTAATGAATTTCTTTTTAGGGTGATAGAAGTGTTCTAAAATTGATGGTGGTAATGGCTGCAAAACTTTGAATATACTAACATCCATTGAATTATACACTTTATTTATCTGTATTTATTTATTTTGAGATAGGGTCTTGCTCTGTTGCCCAGGCTGGAGTGCAGTGGTGCCATCACAGCTCACTGCAGCCTTGACCTCCCAAGCTCAAGCAATCCTCCCACCTCAGCCTCCTGAGTAGCTCGAAATACAGGTGTGCACCACCATACTGGCCTAATTTTTAAATTTTTTGTAGAGATGAGGTCTCACTATGTTACCCAGGCTGGTCTCAAACTCCTGGACTCAAACTCAAGCAATCCTCCTGCCTTGGCTTCCCAAAGTGCTAGGATTACAGACATGAGCCATTGCTCCCAGACGAGTTGTACACTTTAAATGAACTGTATGGTATGTGAATTATATCTTAATAAAGCTGTCTTATATACATGAAATAGGCAGCACTATCAGCCTTATTCCCCAGTTTCAGCAGAGAATGCAAAAAGAGCTTACTGACGTCTTGAAACAGACCAGCAAAACTTGTCAAAGAGCTCAAGATTCATCAAAAGGTGTTTTGAGATGAAACCAAGTCAGTGACCCCTGAAGATACAGAGGAAGATGCTCTGTCACATGAACTCAGCTTCAGCAACCTTCTTTCATAGTCTGGTGCTGAAAATGCACAAACCAAACACAAGCATGCAGACAGGCCCAATGCCCTGCCCCAAATAAGATTATTCTGTCCTTCACATACCAAAGAGATGAAGGAACAACCCTTAATATTTTCACCTGTTAAATACCTTTGCCAGAAGCCTGAGTTAATGAAAAGCATATTTATCTGTTCAGTTAGACTCATTTTGTTAAGTTTGAAAGTCAGAACAAAGTATGTACATTTAATACATGTTAATAAATACAGTGATTTTGTAGTATCAAATTCTTGACTCTGAAATATTAGTTGTTTTTTTTTTAAATCAGGGAATATTTGATAAGTTCTAGTTGGGTTTCTACTTAGTCAACACAGATGGTATAATGATGAAAGCCTACAATAAAATGGGTCTCCTCTGACTAATGGGAATAATGAGGTACAGAGAGGAGGCTGGTGCTGGATTAATACGTGGAGTAGATGGAAGGAATGCGATACTCAAAACCAGTCATACTGTGTAGTATCACAGACCTGCAACAACCTATAGCTGAAATCAGTATTAAGTAATGGTTTCCTGTGGCAAATGTAAATTTGGCATCTTGAAATTTTGTTTAACCCCAAGTAAGATGCTACCAATACTTCTCAAAACCTACCAGGAGCTGGCATTCTGTCCACCAATGTGAATTCTGAATACCTAAGTGATCTCTGTGAAGGGGAGTGGAGGATCTTTAACTAGACTACAGTGGGCCCAAAACACAGGGAAGAAAAGCTGTGAAAGCTACAGGTCTACTCCATTAATGGGGCTACTGCCTTAGCATTTTGCCCACAGTGGCATACTCTTTTGAATATCCTCAGTGATTTGATGCATAGTAGATGCTCAATAAAAGACTGTTGAAATGAAAATTAAACACCTGCCTCCAAGGTTACTGTGAGCATTAATTATACTACCTGAAAAACACCTACAATAATTACATAATCTTCTAGAATGCAGTAAAGAATACATATGGTAACAAATATAATGTGTCACTCAATAAATGTTGCCAATGGCAAACAAGACAAAAATGAAAGAATTTATCCAGCAAGTATGATATTTATGAGTCTAGTTATTTCAATACATGACACAAGTTTAAAGAGAACTTTCTACAAAAGAACAGGTTGAGGCCGGGCGCGGTGGCTCAAGCCTGTAATCCCAGCACTTTGGGAGGCCGAGGCGGGTGGATCACGAGGTCAGGAGATCGAGACCATCCTGGCTAACATGGTGAAACCCCGTCTCTACTAAAAATACAAAAAACTAGCCGGGCGTGGTGGCGGGCGCCTGTAGTCCCAGCTACTCGGAGGCTGAGGCAGGAGAATGGCGTGAACCTGGGAGGCGGAGCTTGCAGTGAGCCGAGATCGTGCCACTGCACTCCATACCATTTCTACAAGAGTGAAACTCCGTCTAAGAAAAAAAAAAAAAAAAAAAGTCCTGGCGCGGTGGCCCACGCCTGTAATCCCAGCACGCTGGGAGGCCGAGGCAGATGGATCACGAGGTCAGGAGAGCCAGTTCATTCTGGCCAACAGGCTGAAAACGCGTCTGTACTAAAAATACAAAAATTAGCTGGGTGTGGTGGCGCATGCCGTAATCCCAGCTACTCCGGAGGCTGAGGCACAAGAATTGCTTGAATCCAGGAGGCGGAGGTTGCAGTGAGCCGAGATCACGCCACTGCACTCCAGAGCGAGACTCCATCTCAAAAAAAAAAAAAAAAAAAAAAAAAAGAAAGAAAAGAAAAATGTTGATCCATGATTTAAAAAAGAAAAAAGAATGATGAACTCTAAACAGACAAATGATTTGGTGGCAAAGCAGCTTTCTGACACCTTGCTTTCATGAGCTATCATTACTCATTTGGGATTTCCGTGCCAATAGAGGGATTACCATTAACCTTGTTTACAGATTTTTAGTGTTAAAGCAGTTTCTGCGTCTTCTCCCTTTTACTTTGAGTTGCCACAGAGTTTTCAAGACCAATCAATCTATTGAAATCTGTCATGAAGATAAATGTCTCAGAAAACCTACTTTCCACAGTTGAACATGACTTTTGATTTATAGAGAAAGAACACAAAATCATCTTTTGGTAATATACTTAAGTACTATGTAATCATTTTCATTTAGGCAGTATTGCCTAATAGTTTAGAGCATAGACTTGGAGTTAGTCCCAGCTGGTTCCGATCTTGTCTGTTAATTACCAGTTGTGTGACCCTAGCTCTCTGAGCCTCAGTTTCCCCATAAAAATGGATAGTAATATGAAACTAACAGGGTTTTTGTAAGGATTAAACATGTCAGATGATATATTTATAATAGTACCTAGCACATTGTCAACATCAATAAATGGTAAATTTAGCTATTATCCTGCCTTTTCCTTTTCTTTTAAGACGGAGTTTTGCTCTTGTTGCCCAGGCTAGAGTGCAGTGGCACGATCTCAGTTCACTGCAACCTCTGCCTCCAGGGTTCAAGTGATTCCCCTGCCGCAGGCCTCCTAAGTAGCTGGGATTACAGGCATCCACCACCATGCCTGGCTAATTTTTTGTATTTTTAGTAGAGATGGGGTTTCATCATGTTGGCCAGGTTGGTCTCGAACTCCTGACCTCAGGTGATTCACCCGCCCTGGCCTCCCAAAGTGCAGGGATTACAGGCGTGAGCCACCGCACCCGGCCTTATCCAGCGTTTTGTTAATTCTTCCTCCAGTTTCCAGGTATTCTGAACATCTTTCTCTTCTTCAGAACTCCTTGAACTCCTTGAATCGGTTAGCTTTCATCCAGCCAGAAATAATGGAAAGCAGCATTTACCTATTAAGAATACCCCCATTTCCTCACACAAACCTGATATAATTCAAATAGTAGGAATTGGATCGTAAACTCAAAAGCAAATGTAGGCACTAAAATCTTGTAGCAGAGCTTTGTTATGAAGATATAGATGATACAGAATACGTTTATATGAAGCATTTTTAGATTAGCGTAGAAACAAAAATATAAAAAGTTTAAATTCTTGTAGTTGTTACTACTGAAGCTATAATCCATGAGGTTCAGTCTGAGATGTTATTCTGGAAGTAGAGTTATGTTTCCCTCAAGTATAGTTCAACAGCCAAAATATAATTTAAAAGGAATTTATTTACCTATGATTGTTGAAGGGCATTAAAAATGATCCAACTTAAATCCACTAGCAACTTCTCAGATCTCCTTTTCCCTTTTCTTCAAACTCCAATGAGCCTGCATCAAAATAGTTAATACCACTACGCGCTCTGAATAAGCAACTACAGTTAAATAAAACATCATTGCATTAAGTTGTGTTTAACTACTTTTTTTTTTTTTTGAAATGGAGTCTTGCTCTGTTGCCCAGGCTGGAGTGCAGTGATGTAATCTTGGCTCACTGCAACCTCCGCCTCCTGGGTTCAAGCAATTCTTCTGCCTCAGCCTCCCAAGTAGCTAGGACTACAGACGTGCACCATCACGCCCAGTTAATTTTTGTATTTTTAGTAGAGACGGGGTTTCACCATGTTGGCCAGGCTGGTCTCCAACTCCCGACCTCAGGTGATCTGCCTGCCTTGGCCTCACAAAGTGCTAGGATTACAGGCATGAGCCACAGAGCCCGGCCCTTTAACTACATTTTAATTTAGTTTGTAGTTTAGTTTAGACAGGGTATACATTTATATTGCTTTTTTTTTTGGTTTTTTTTGTTTTGTTTTTTGAGACAGAGTCTTGCTCTGTCGCCCAGGCTGGAGTGCAGTGGCCGGATCTCAGCTCACTGCAAGCTCCGCCTCCCGGGTTCATGCCATTCTCCTGCCTCAGCCTCTCCAGTAGCTGGGACTACAGGCGCCCGCCACCTCGCCCGGCTAGTTTTTTGTATTTTTTTAGTAGAGACGGGGTTTCACCGTGTTAGCCAGGATGGTCTTGATCTCCTGACCTCGTGATCCGCCCGTCTCGGCCTCCCAAAGTGCTGGGATTACAGGCTTGAGCCACCGCGCCCGGCCTATATTGCTTTATGACTGAAAGCTGTAACAATATGGAAGTTATATTTTGTTATATAGTAACATTATAATTAAAAGTATCAGCAGACCCTGAAGTGTTCAGGAAAAAGTTTTTGTCTTGTAAGAATGTAGCCTACTCAACTCTAAGGAAGTCTGCTCTACACCACTACCAGAAGGATCTTTCTCAAACACAAATAGAATTGTGTCTCCATCCTGATTACATTTTTTTAGTGGCTTCCTAAGTCTTTAAGGATAGAATTTAAACTGCTTTGCATGGACTATAAACCTTTCCTTTCCTATTGGCCTCATCAATTTTTTCTTACTACCCTATTTCCTTCCCGCCCTCTTTTCACTTTATACTCCAAGTAAAGTGAACTGCTTGTTCCCTTGCACCACTTTCTCTTACCTCTGTGGCTTTGCAAGTATGATTCTCTGTGCTTGGCACACACTCCTCACATGTATCAATCAGACAAACTCAGTCTTCAGTACTATCCTCTTTACTTCCCTAGGCAGACTTATGGATACAATCTATGTCTGTCCTTCCACTTTATTAATTTATTTATGTAGTTATTAATTCATCTGTGGAAGTGAATGTGGGAATAGGTATTGCATAGTGGTTAAAAGTGCTGTCTCTGGCATCAGATTGCCTGGGTTTGCATCTTACCTCTTTCCCCTCCTAAACATGTGACTCTTGATAAGGTACTTACCCTTTCTATACCTCAGTTTCCTGTTTTATAAATGGGAATGATAGTAAATACCTACCTCCCAGGGTTGTTATGCAGACTTAATGCAGTCTTATTTTTATGAAACTAAGGATAGTCCCTAGCATATGGAAAGCATGATAAGGTGCTCTAATATTTATTGAATACTTATTTTATGCCAGGCACTGTGTTGGCTTGAGACCATAGAGATGTCAAGAGAGCCATAGGGCATAATCCTTGCTTTATGGAGCTTGCATTCTGATGAGAGACTGACAAAAACAATCAAACATAAACAGATAAATTATTATGTGGTTAACACTAAGAAGGAAATACACTAGGTAAAAAGAGAATACTGGGATGGAGAGAGGACAAACTTCAAAAACAGTGGCCAGGGAATGCACTCCTGAGGAGGTATTTTAGCCAATCTGAAGGACGAGAAGAAGACACCTTCTGGAACATGGGGGCCAGGCAGGAGCAGTGACTTGTAGCGGGAGGGGTACCCCGAGTCAGGAGAGAATTTGGCTTCTCTGAGGATGTGGAAAAGCCAGTGTCACTAGAGAGTAGTAAGCAGGAGAGTAGTAAGCAGGTAGGTACGAAGTAGAAGAGGAAGGCAAAGCATAGCACGGGATTTGGGAAAACAGCAGAAAGTTTAAACAGGAAAGTAGCATGATCTAGTCTACATTTTAAGATGGTCCCTCTGGCTGCCAGGTCTAGAATGGATCAGAGGAGGACAAGAGAGAAATGTTGTGATTAGGAGTAATGTGATGGCAGGGACTGATGTGGTGGCAGGGGTGACAAGAAGAAAGGATGGGCAGATTTGGTATATATTTTAGAGGTGGGATTGATCAGACTTGCTGATGAATTGGATACAGAGAGCGAAGAATTAAGACCATTAATAGGCTCAGATGGGTCAGAAATGCAAGGTCTGAGGCACCAGAGTGTAGCTGTCAGCAGACAGTTGGATCTGAGTGCAGGATGCAGAGGAGAGGACTAGGGTAATGTAAATACAAAAGTAATCACTGTGGGAGTAGAGATTAGAGAGAGGGAGTAGAGAGAAAAGAGAAGACGGCCTGGTCTGAACCCTGTGGAGGGAGAGGCTGCCATGGCTATGAAGTTGGAGCCAGCGTTGTGTTGATGCAGGAGGAGCGTGAGCATGTATTATGCTAGGTATTTTCCATTTGCTTCCATCCATCCATTCTCTACCTTCCTTGGCTTTGCTCTGTGCCCCAGGGAACTGATCATTATGGATTGCAATGCCCCAACTCCGTGGCCCTCTGGCTATTGGTTGGATCAGCCAGTGGGAAGTACCAGCGGGAGATACAAGAGAAGAGACACACTAAAAGTTAGGAAGCCATAATTCCTTATGGCGAGGCAGTGGCTGTATTAGTGGCTGTATTTCTCTGCCACTGTGGCTCCTACTAGGCAGGCCCTGTTTGCTTGCTTCCAACTCTCACTCCAGTTCTACTGCTTCTCCTCCTTGCTGCTCGGGCCTTAACAGTTCCCCATGGTCGCTAGTCCCTCAGTGCTGCAGCACTCTTGTTAGTCCTGGAATCTGCCTGCCACTCTGTAACTAAAATTCTCTTCAGAATTCACTTGAGTATGCAATCTGTTTCCTGCTTCCCTTGCCACCTCAGAGACACCTCAGAGACACCTATCCATACTCTCTCCTAGCAGGAGGTCACTGTTACTTGTCACTAGCAGCTTGTTAGCCTGGAGGTGGGAAGTCAGGGGCTTGTGCTGTCTGTTGTTCTGATTAACCCTCAGTCTCAGGCAGGCACTGTGTCTCAGGGTCTTGGGTGCTGGTGGCATTCTCTGGGTTCATACTCCCATCCCAGCTGTCATTCTGAGCCCAGCATTCATACTGCCCCTTCCCCAGGGGTAGAGAGTCTTGTTCTGTTTCTTCCCTGAGCTGTAATGTTTCCACAGCTTTTTCTTTCTTTTTCCTTTTTTCCCCTTCCCTTCCCTTCCCTTTCCTTCCCTCCCCTCCTCTCCCTCTCTCCCGTCCCCTCTCCTCCCCTGTCTTCCCCTCCCTCTCTCCCCTTCCCTCCTCTCCCCTCCCTCTCTCCCCTTCCCTCCCCTCCCCTCCCTCTCTCCCCTTCCCTCCCCTCCCCTCTCTCTCTCCACTCCCCTCCCCTCCCTTCCCCTCCCTCTCTCCCCTCCCCTTGCCTCCCCTTTCTCCTTTCTTTTCCCTCCCTCTCTGCCACCCTCCCACCTTCCCTTCCCCTCCCTCCCTCCCTCCCTCCCTCCCTCCCTTCCTTCCCTCCTTCCTTCTCTCTTTCTCTCTCTTCCTTTTGGGGGAGGGGGGGTTTCACTATGTTGCCCTGGCTGGATTCAAATTCCTGGGCTCAAGGGGTCCTGCCACCTCAGCGTCTGCAGCAGCTGGGACTACAGGCATGCTCCACTATGTGTGGCTGCTTTTCACAATGTCTTGGGCTAATGGTGTTTATTGCCTTCCCACAGCGCCTAAGGCTTCTATTCCTTTGGAGAGATGGGGAAGAAGCATCCAGTGAGGCTTCTGCCTTTCCCGCAGTGACTGTGTACTCCTTCCCCAGGCCTACACCACGAGGGACACTTTCTCAGGATTCTTGCTCTTACCTGAGTCTTTTTTGTAAGGTCCAGTGAGGTCCATGGAGATGAGCTTTTGAGTGATTGCAAATTCCTCTTGTGTCTATGGTCCCCAGGGATTCTATATTCTCTGGGTAGCTGTCTTAGTCAGCTTGAGCCAGAAGGCCATAGACTGGTTGGCTTAAACAACAGAAACGTATTTCTTTCTTTCTTTTTTTGAGACAGAGTCTTGCTTTGTCACCCAGGCTGGAGTGCAGTGGTGTGATCTCAGCTCACTGTAACTTCCATCTCTTGGGTTCAAGTGGTTCTCCTGCCTCAGCCTCCTGAGTAAGCTGGGATTACAGGTGTGCACCACCATGCTGGGCTAATTTTTGTGTTTTAGTAGAGATGGGGTTTTACCATGTTGGTCAGGGTGGTCTCGAACTTCTGACCTTGTGATCTGCCCGCCTTGGACTCCCAAAGTGCTGGGATTACAGGCGTGAGCCACTGCACCTGGCCCAGAAATGTATTTCTTATACTTCTGGAGGCTGGGAAGTCCAAGATCAAGGGGCTGGCCAATCCAGTTCCTGGTAGGGATCCTCTTCTGGCTTGTAGTTGGTCACTTTCTCTTTGTGTCCTTACAAGGAAAGAGAGAGCAGGGTTATAGGGGAGAGAAAGAGGCAGAGAGGGAGAGGGAAAGAGAAAGCAGGGAAGGAGAAGGAGAGAGAGGGAAGGAGGGACAGAGGATGGAAGGGAGATAGAGAAAATGTGAGCAAGTTCCCCAGTCTTTTCTTATAAGGGTATTAATCCCTGTATGAAGATACCCTCACACCTTCTTCTAAACCTAATTACCTCCCAAAGGCTCCATCTCCAAACATTATCATATTGGGGATTAGGGCTTCAAAATATGAATTGTGGAGGGACACAATTCATAGTAGCCCATACTCAGGTTTAAGCAATTAAAGCATTTGGTTGAATTCTTCTTCTTGCCAGTGTTTGGTGGTGACTGTGCCAGGTGGCAAGAGCTCATGCCCTAGCTCTCTTTGCAGGTGCCCGTCTTTCCTAAGATTTCTGGTTAGTAGGTTGTTCTGTCTCTTCAGCTCTCTGATGGGTTCAAGAAGAGTTGTGAATTTTCCGATGGTCTGGTTTTGTTGTTGTTACTGTTGTGATTGTTTTTGTTGCTCTAAGAGTGGGATGCTCTCTCCAGATTTTTAAGCCTAAGCAGAAGCCACAGGCCTCTCATGCAATTCAAGACCTCTCCTCTCTACTACTCAGGGAGGTGAAGAAAGAGTCTAATTTGTTCATTCACGAGTTTTTTTTGGTTTTTTTTTTTGTTTTTTTTTTGCCTCCTCCTGCCTCCATAATTCTTATGGCTCTTCCAGGATTGGGACATAGGATAATAGAATAGAGGAAGGTTGAAATAATTCAATTTCTGGAGCCAATGGAATTCTTTGAACAACACTGGATGTTTTCCATTTCTGCCATTACTACAGACATCCAAAATCTGGCCATGATATGGCTTATAGGTATGGGTTACATGGTGACCTCTGCTAGGACTGCCAAACTACACTGTTTTCCAACGTGGGTGCTCTCTGGGTGATCTTTTGTGACTCTCCCAGCCTCTGCTCCTGGTGGTCTATTGTACAGCTTTGTTCCTTTTTTGAGATGAAGTTTTGCTCTTGTTGCCCAGGCTGGAGTGCAGTGGTGCGATCTTGGCTCACTGCAACCTCTGCCTCCTGGGTTCAAGTGTTTCTTCTGCCTCAGCCTCCCGAGTAGCTGGGACTACAGGAACATGCCACCACGCCTGGCTAATTATTTGTATTTTATTAGAGACGGGGTTTCACCTTGTAGCCCGGGCTGGTCTTGAACTCCTGAGATCAAGCAATCTGCCTGCCTTGGCCTCTCAAAGTGCTAGGATTACAGGCGTGAGCCACTTCCCCCAGCCAGGTGTATTTCTTTCATAATGAGGCTTCTTAGGGAGAGCAGGACAGGCTTCACAGGCTGGTCTAAAGGTGACTTGAGAGAGTAGGAAAGGGAGATTGGCTTGGAGTTTTTCTTCTGGTAATTGGGTGGGGTGGCGGGGTGAGGGTCCCTGCGTATGGGGAGGCAGAGGCTTGTGTGGTTAGAATCTCCCACGAGTGCCAAAGGAGGGAGCACCTGAGCTTTCTTATCAGCTTGCCCAGATGTGGGCCACAAGAGGAAGAGAAAGTGGTGAGCATTAAAAATGACCAGGAATCAAACATCAAAAAATGGATTTAAACTATATTAAGACTTAGTCTAACTCTAGGGGACATGTGGCAAGACTTCCTGATAACTCTCTTCCCGGGCCTGGGTTTGGCTTCTAACTCATGATAGCACAGGACTATTGTACAGCTTAATAAATGTCTAGTTGGAGAGGGAGATGCCAATCTTTTCCTCATTCTCTACTGTGGTTCTCTTAGGCTTCTATTGCTTAGTTTGGAGGGGAAGATAGGGAAGAGGGACTCTGTCTTCCTCCACAGAGGGGAGAAAAATGTCACATCATTTCTAACTAGGCTGGCAACTCTCTACCTCAATGCCTCTCATCAATCCATGTTCCAAATTTCTACTATTCAGCTTTTTGGCTGCAATGAGTGATAGGAGTTGATAATTATGGACTAATTCTGCTATCTTAGATTTTATAGAGTGTTGGGGGCAATTATTACTCATTGTTTTCAGTTTTACAGCCTTAACTCAAATTCTGAGATGATGGGAAAAGCGCTCATTCAACATCCAGTTATACACAGAGAAGGAGGGAAATTTCTTTCATTGGGATATCAGAGAGTGTAAGGCTGAGAACAGATGCAGGTGAATCCCTCCCTTCCCTCCCTCCCTCCCTCCCTCCCTCCCTCCCTCCCTCCCTCCCTCCCTTCCTTCCTTCCTTCCTTCCTTCCTTCCTTCCTTCCTTCCTTCCTTTCTTTTTTTTTGACAGAGTCTCATTTTGTTGCCCAGGCTGGAGTGCAGTGGCATGATCTCAGCTCACTGCAACCTCCACCTCCTGGATTCAAGCTAGACTCCTGCCTCAGTCTCCCTACTAGTTGGGATTACAGGTGTGTGGCACCACACCCAGCTAATTATTTTAATTTTTATTTTTAGTAAAGATGGGGTTTCACCATGTTGGCCAGGGTGTTCTCAAACTCCTGACCTCAGGTGATCCACCTGCCTCCCAAAGTAGTAGGATTACAGGCATAAGCCACTGTGCCCAGCCAGATGCAGGTGAATTAGAAGATTTGCTTAAGGGAGGATGGGAAAAATTTATTTGGCTTCAGTCTCTAGTGAATTTTGAGGCAAGGGGAGCAGCTGAGAGTAAATGGGGAAAAGAAGGTATGTGAAGTTAAGGGAGGAAGTTATTTTGGGAGATGGAAGAGTAAGTTTACTCAAGAAACACAGTGGGATTGCTGGACAGTGGTGCCTTGCTACATGCCCTTTGAAGTTTATGATCATGAATTTCAAGAGAAACCAGTCTATTCAGTTGGGTGACTTTTTTTTCTAGCAAATTTGTACCTGTTTGGTGCAGGCATGGAAAAAGCGAATGGTAGGATTCATCTGGGGTTGGGGTTTTCCAGGTGCCATGGACTAATTTTGTCCCTCCATCCTTCAAATTCATATGCTGAAGCTCAGCCAGCACAGTGGCTCATGCCTGTAATCCCAGCACTTTGGGAGGCTGAAGCGGGAGGATCACTTGAGGCCAGGAGTTTGAGATCAGCCTGGCCAACATGGTGAAACCCTGTCTATACTAAAAATACAAAACAGTCAGCTGCAGTGGTGTATGCCTGTAATCCCGGCTACTCAGGAGGCTGAGGTACGAGATTCACTTGAACCCAGGAGGTGGAGGTTGCAGTGAGACAAGATTGGGTGACTGCACTCCAGCCTGAGTGACAGAGCAAGACCTTGTCTCAAAACAAAAAAAAAAAAAAGAAAGAAAAGAAAAAGAAAAAATTCATATGTTGAAGCTCCAACCCCCAATGTTGCTGCATTTGGAGTAAGGCAGTAATTAAGTTTAATAAAATCCTGAGGGTGGAGCTCTGATGGGATTAGGTTCCTTATAAGAAGAGACACCAGAGAGCTTTTGGGCTTTCCCTCTCTCCTCATCATGTGAGGACTGTGAAAAGGCAGTCATCTACAAGACAGGAAGAGAGCCCTTTCCAAGGACAGACTCTACCAGACCTTGATCTGGGACTGCTAGTTTCCAGAACTGTGAGAAAATACATTTCTGTTGTTTAAGTCACCCGGCTTATGGTATTTTGTTATGGCAGCCCAAGTGTACTAATACACTAGGCAAGGATGACTGAGGGAAAGAGGGGCAAAGGAGTTATGGATGTTTGCAGAAGAGTGATTATAAGGAGGGGACCGTGAAATCTAGGCTAGACAGGCGCTCTGGACATGAAGCCAAGAGAAAGCTGATGAACAATGAGAAATGGTGGGATCAATGGATCAAACGTTGAATTATAGCAATGAGGATAAAAGGTGGTGGTTGTTTTCAAGGTTCATTCATGTTGTAGTATATATCACTATATTCTTCCTTTTTGTGGCTGAATGATATTTCATTGGATGGATATACCCTGTTTTCTTTATCCATTTATCAGTTGATGGGCATTTGGTTTGTTTGCAGAAATGTGAATTACTGGATTTTCTTTTTTTTTCCCAGTTAATTTTTACTGGGCTTCTGACATTTGCAGTTTAAAAAATTTCACATACTGGTGAGTGTGAATGTCATAACAATGTCAATTGCACAGAGTTTTTATAGGGATTATACATGTAATGGACACTGCTGCACAGTCCAGAATACAGTCTGTGTACTTGGGAAAATCAAGGAAGAGTATGTTCACACATTTAGTTATCCAATTGGTCCAGAGCCCCAGAACTGCTCAGTTTGTTTGTCCTTAGGGAAGATACAGAAGATATATCTGCTACTAATAGCAGCGATATCTGCTATTTTCACTGTCTGTGAAAAGTAAGCATTTATCTAAAAATTACGCTTTCCTGCTTAATTTTTGTGTTTTACTTTTTAATATTTTTATTTAAGAAACAAACCCACCTATTCCTCATTGTCATGGTTCAGTAAGAAAGCTGTGACTAGATAGCACCGCTGGCCCACGGTTTCTGCTCTGAGGAAAGCAATAACAGAGGTTAGAACATTTCCTTCCTTTGGAATGGTCACCCAGCCCTGCTGGTGCAGGTAGCAGATATCTCTTCTGTATCTTCCCTAAGAATGAACAAACTGCGCAGTTCTGGGGTTCTGGACCAATTGGATAACTAAAAACTCCTACTTTAAGGCAGAGGGTAGCAGCAGGTTAGATATGCCTGGAAGATACTTGTTGCAGTGTTTTTGTTTGTTTGTTTGTTTTTTTAATTGACAATAAAAACCTCTTTCAGCCTGTTTTTGTCTCTTGGTATACTGAACTTTTCCTTCATTCCAACAGAAGAGAATCAGAAAGGGTCTGCCTCCAAAAAGGATCACCCCTAATTTTTCCAGATCGTAAAACAGCAAGGTTCAATGTCTAGACCCTCAGTGTCACGAGTGTTACTCTATGTCATGCCACCGCCAATGACCATTTTGGTTATTTGCTACTTCTACCACCACCCATCATTGTCATTATTCCCAGGGAACAGATTTTTCCTGTGCTGACCACACTTCTGATGCTTTCATACATGCAACTGAATCACAAACTGCTACAGAGACAGATTTACTGATTTGTGATAAACAGACTCAATTCACAAGTGATCTTCGGTGTTTACTTGTGTGTTCATAGGATTTTAACTAAGTGCAGCGCCCCCCCTCCACACCCCATGCCACTGGATTGTTGTCTAACTTTTTACGTTGGTTCATTGTTCTTAGGATATTGGGATCATTGTTCCTTCTCACAAAACAAAACAGTTTCTTTAAAATCAGGATGAATGAACAGTAATTGAGCACAAAAGCCTGACCTTGCCAACATTGCATTGCATGCTTAGTCAAATTAGTTTAGACCATTACAGTTTATATTAATTGTGTTTGTCATTTGTAATTAATGTGATTTAAAATTTGGAGAATTTTGGGATTGTTTTGGTCAGTTATGCTAGTGGGAATTTCAGAACATATTAACATTTTCTCTTGCTCCTTAAAATTGTTGTGTGTTTCCGTGTTTTGCTAACAGAATAATTATGTCTTTGACCTGATTTTGGAATAGGCTATCTTTAAAGTTAGCTCCGGGATAATGTGGAAACCATCCTTCACCCAATTTTCTCTGGTTTCCTTTGACGATCGACATAAGGCTGATGGGGAGAGAAGCAATCCATACATTTGAATTTTGGCTCATTGTGTAAGATGATAACATTGATCCAAATTTAGAACGTCTTAGAGTAACTTAAGACTTTCTACTAAAAGATACTTACTGTGTCTTGGATATGAAACAGGTGGCTCAGCAGACAAGCATGAGCTGTTGTAATAAATGAACTATTATATGCAAAAAAGCTTTAGGTTATCATCGTTAACCCTCATTAAAATCACAAGCTTTTAGCTTCTCACAGCTTGTTTTCTTTTAAAGAGATGATGTTCAAGGTCATGCTGTAGTCTTTGAAATGTTTACATTTAAAATAAAACCTCGTGGGCCGGGCGGGATGGCTTAGCACTTTGGGAGGTCAAGACGGGTGGATCATGAAGTCAGGAGTTCAAGACCAGCCTGGCCAAGATGGTGAAACCCTTGCCTCTACTAAAAATACAAAAATTAGCTGGGCATGGTGGCAGGTGCCTGTAATCCCAGCTACTTGGGAGGCTGAGGCAGGAGAATCGCTTGAATCTGGGGGCCGTAGGTTGCAGTGAGCCGAGATGACTCCAATGCACTCCAGGTGGATGACAGAGTGGGACTCCATCTCAAGAAAAAATGAAAATAAAAATAAATTAAATAAATAAAGCCTCTGCTTTTGCTTGTGAATTAATCTTATGAGAGAGGTGGCTTTGAAGTTGAGCAGTAATATCAACTTTAATTTTTTTTTTTTTGAGATGGAGTCTCTGTTGCTCAGGCTGGAGTGCTGTGGTGCAATCTTAGTTCACTACAACCTCTGCCTTCTGGGTTCAAGCTATTCCCCTGCCTCAGCCTCTTGGGGTAGTTGAGACTACAGGTGTGTGCCACCCTCCCAGCTAATTTTTTTTGTATTTTTAGTAGAGACGAGGTTTCACCATGTTGGCCAGGCTGGTCTTGAACTCTTGACCTCAGGTGATCCGCCTGCCTCAGCCTCGCAAAGTGCTGGGATTACAGGTGTGAGCCACCATGCCTGGTCAACTTTAATGTTTTATTATCCTTTTCAGTCTCTCATACAGCTTTCAAAAAGTATTAAGTTCACAGAAATTCACCCAAACCCATATTTGCAGTCTCTCTTTCTTTTAGCAATCCTTGTCTCTTTTTTTCCTGGTTCTCATATGTGTCATTCTCTTTTTTTTTTTTTTTTTTTGAGACGGAGTTTCACTCTTGTTGCCCAGGCTGGAGTGCAATGGCGCAATCTTGGCACACCGCAACCTCTGCCTCCCAGGTTCAAGCAATTCTCCTGCCTCAGCCTCCCAAGTAGCTGGAATTACAGGCATGCAGCACCACGCCCGGCTAATTTTGAATTTTTAGTAGAGATGGGGTTTCTCCATGTTGAGGCTGATCTCAAACTCCGGACCTCAGGTGATCCACCCACCTCAGTCTCCCAAAGTACTGGGATTATGGGTGTGAGCCACCACGCCCGGCCTCATATGCATCATTCTCAATACCACTAACCATGCATGGAGCCTATATCATTACATGAGAAAGCACAGGAATTTCCTTAGTAAATGTGTTCACATTTTATCACTTTAAATACAGACTCTGATGGACTCTAAGCAAAGCAATGCCAGGGTGAAAAGGGTATACGAGATTTGTCTCAGGCCTCTGCCTCGTTCTCATTAGGCCTCACTTAATCTGGTTTTGGCTTTAGCTACACAACCCAGTTTAACTTACCTCCCCTGCCCCAATATTTTCTTGTGGAAAATTTTAGTTTTAGTTTTTAACTTTTGTAAAATTTGGTTGCTTTTGTTAAAAGATAAACTTAGGCACATTAAAATTTGGAAGAATTTATTTGTCCAGGCAGAGATTCATGAATTGGGCAGTGCCAGACCTCAAGCAGTCCAGGACTCCACCAAGGGGGTTTGATGGGAAAACTTTTATAAGGTGTTTGTGGAAGCAAGACAAAAAAAATATTTGATTGGTTAAAGTGGAAAGTCCCTAGTTAGAGGTTAGTTGGTGGTTTCTGATTGATTAAGCTTAAGTTTCATTTTACTGTTGACATTGAGTGAGGTTTTGGTTTACTAGTAAGGGACCCATGGTGCTGGAGTTGTTTCAGCCTAATGACCTCCTAATTAAATTTTTTAAATACTCTGAATGTTAAGAAAGTATACTTCACTCAAGACTTGAGCTCTAGCTGGGCACGGTGGCTCATGCCTGTAATCCCAGCACTTTGGGAGGCCGAGGAGGTTGGATCACCTGAGGTCAGGAGTTTGAGACCAGCCTGACCAACAAGGTGCAATCCCGTCTCTACTAAAACTACAAAAATTAGCCAGGCGTGGTGGCAGGCCCCTGTAGTCCCAGCTACTGGGGAGGCTGAGAAAGGAGAATTGCTTGAACCCGGGAGACAGAGGTTGCAGTGAGCCGAGATCATGCTACTGCCCTCCAGCCTGGGTGACAGAGGAGACTCCGTCTCAAAAAAAAAAAAAAAAAAAAGACTTGAGGTCTATACACACTGAAATTGTTATCCCTTTTGATGAAGAGGTAAATTTGGAAATGATGCTTAAAATATTGGGGTTTGGGCCAGGGGCGGTGGCTCAATCCTGTAATCCCAGCACTTCAGGAGGCCGAGACGGGCGGATCACGAGGTCAGGAGATCGAGACCATCCTGGCTAACATGGTGAAACCCTGTCTCTACTAAAAATACAAAAAACTAGCCGGGTGAGGTGGCGGGCGCCTGTAGTGCCAGCTACTCGGGAGGCTGAGCCAGGAGAATGGCGTAAACCCGGAGGCGAGCTTGCAGTGAGCTGAGATCCGGCCACTGCACTCCAGCCTGGGCCACAGAGCGAGACTCCATCTCAAAAAAAATAAATAAATAAAAAAAAATCGGGGTTTGGTTTCAATAATTTATTGAATTTGTTGAATGTAGGCAGTATGTTGTTTTCACATTTATCATTTAAAAAGTTAATTTTAGCTTTAATTTTAAGTTCCAGGGTACATGTGCAGGATGTGCAGGTTTGTTACATAGGTGAACATGTGCGGTGGTGGCTTGCTGTACCTATCAACCCATCATCTAGTTATTAAGCCCAGCATGCATTAGCTATTTTTCCTAATACTCTCCCTTCCCCTATCCCACACCCTGACAGGCCCCAGTGTGTGTTGTTTCCCTCATTTGCCCATTTGTTCTCATTGTTCAGCTCCCACTTATAAGTGAGAACATGTGGTGTTTGGTTTTCTGTTCCTGCGTTAGTTTGCTGAGGATAATGGCTTCCAGCTCCACCCATGTCCCTGCAAAGGACATGATCTCGTTCCTTTTTATAACTGCATCGTATTCCATTGTGTATATGTACCAGATTTTCTTTATCTAGTGTATCATTGATGGGCATTTGGGTTGATTCCATGACTCAAGATCTAGAACCAGAAATACCATTTGACTCAGCAATACCGTTAGTGGGTATATACCCAAAAGAATATAAATCATTCTATTACAAACACACATGCACATGTATGTTCATTGCAGCACTATTCACATTTATCATTTTATTTAATTGTAGAGAATAGGGGAGCATGGCCATGCAGACTTGGCCTAATATAAATTCATGAGAAATGTGCAACTGGGAATTCAAGTGATATAGAAGACATTGTTCTCTCTCTTTCTCTCTCTCTTTCCCTCCCTTCCTTCCTTCCTTCCTTCCTTCCTTCCTTCCTTCCTTCCTTCCTTCCTTCCTTCCTTCCTTCCTTTCTTTCTTTCTTTCGTTCGAGTTTTGCTCTTGTTGCTCAGGCTGGACTGCAATGGTGCTGTCTCGGCTCACTGCAACCTATACCTCTCAGGTTCTAGCGATTCTCCTGCCTCAGCCTCCCAAGTAGCTGGGATTACAGGTGCCCACCACCACACCCGGCTAATTTTTTTGCATTTTTAGTAGAGAGGGCGTTTCACCATGCTGACCTGGCTGGTCTAAAACTCCTGACTTCAGGTGATGCACCCACCTCGGCCTCCCAAAGTGCTGGCATTATAGGCGTGAGCTGCACCTGGCGAGACTCTGTTTTCTCTTGAGAAATTTGCAAGGAGACATATGAGTATAATGAGACTATATTTTGAGATATAAACTTATTCCTCTCTCCTAATATTTTATGCTATCCTACCATTCTCCCCAACCTAGAAAGTAACTAGGGTACTTTACTTTAAGTGCCCCTAGGAGAGATTGTTAAAAAGAAGAAAGAAAATAATAAATACTTTTTGAGTTTCAAAATAGATACAGACCATATTTTGAAAGAAATGCTTTGTGAGACAAGGGGCATAAAGTTCTGCATGGCATAAAAAGTAGATTAAGAAGAATATGGAATTATGTGAGGAGTGTTTTTCCAGTATTTTGAAAAGACAGTCTAGAGAGAAGATAAACGCAGGTTGGGGAGGGGTGGTAGTAGGGACTTGAAACTTGAGGATCTGTAATAGAGGAGACTTGAGCTGAATGAGTTTTCAGTCCCCCAAAGAGCCATATTCACTCAAGCCTCAGTGATTTTGCTCATGCTGCTTCTACATTTGTATGCGGCTCAGCTGTTGTTTCTGTTGGGAGACCTGCTTTAGCCTACCCCAGTCCACCGAGTTTCTGTAATAAGTAAAGGGTTAATTCAGTAGGCCTGGGTTCCTCAAACTCTGCATTTTCCGAAGGTCTTCAGGAAGGGTCCTTGAATAGTTCCTGGGAGGTAACCTCTGAGCCCTTGAAATATCCTTTCTGACAAGACTGTCTTTGTGTACCTGAGACTTTGGTTTACATGGATCGTTTATGCTAACAATGTGATTTATGATGAATGCCTGTTTTTGTGTGCCTGAAGTCCTGGGCCACACTGTATCAGTTTTACCTCTGGACGGAGGCTGGAGATAGAGTAACTAGAGTTGGTCATGCAGGAATCCCACACCTATGTGACTGACACCAATAAAAACCCCTGAACCAAGGCTTCGTGGGGGGGGGTCCCTGGTTGGCAACACTTTGCGCTTGTTATCACGCATTGTTCAACTGGTGGAAGTAAGTGCTGTCTGTGAGATTCCTCTGAGAGATGACAACTGGAAGCTTGTTCTTGGTGTCTCATGGACTCTGCCCTATGCACCTTTTTTTTTTTCTGATTTAAGTCTGCATTCTTTTGCTGTAGTAAACCATAATTGTGAGTGTAATAGCTTTTCTGAGTCCTGTAAGTCCTTCCAGTGAATCATCAAACCTGAAGGTGATCTTGACATTCTTCGATAATTTTTTTCTCTAACACTTACTGTTCATTCATTCATCCATCCATCCATCCATCCATCCATCCATCCATCCATTTAACCAATGAACTAGTGAATGCCTGCCATGTCCCAGACATTGTGTTAAGCCTAGAGGTATAGGAGTAAATATAATAGGCACAATCCTTACCATCAACGAGTTTATAGTCTGGTGGTGAAGGAGATAAGTAACCAGATAAATACAGTTCAGCATAGTAGCAGCTATGACGGGCATAGTGCAGGGTGCCATAGGGAGCAGAGAGATAAGAGGCCAACAATAACTAGTGGGGAGGGTGTCAGGTCAAGCTTCCTAGAGTGGGTGAAGAGCTGCTTGCTAAGTAGGCAAGTGACAAAGGGTAGAAAAGGGTGATTAAAGCAGAGACAACACATATAAAAACCAGGAAGTGAGAAGAATGAAGTAATTTTATTGTATCTGGAAAGGAATTTTTGTTGTTGTGTTGTTTTGAGATGGAATCTTGCTCTGTCACCCAGGCTGGAGTGCAGTGGCGCGATCTCACCACAACCTCAGCCTCCTGGGTTTGAGTGATTCTTGTGCCTCAGCCTTCTGAGTAGCTGGGATTACAGACGCATGCCACCACGCCTGGCTAATTTTTGTATTTTTAGTAGAGATGGGGTTTCACCATGTTGGCCAGGCCAGTCTCGAACTCCTGACCTCAGGTAATCCACCTGCCTTGGCCTCCGAAAGTGCTCGGATTACAGGCATGAGCCACTGCGAGCCGCCTGGAAATGAATGTTTGAGGGAAAAAGTGGCAAGAGATGAGGCTAGAGAAATATGTAGCCGCCAGAGTCAAGTAAGACATGATATGCTTCTCTTAGACAAATGTGAAGAAGTCTGGATTTGGGAGAAAAAAGGTGAGTTCAGGTTTGGTCATGTTGATGTTGTTTAATGGTTTCTTCTTCCCTTCAGCTGTAAATTCTATGAAGTCAGGCAATACTATTTATTAAATATAACTTATTCTGCTGTAAGTCAATAGTATCATTCCTAAGATGCTTATTACTACAAAAAGTATATTATCAAAACCATTGTCTCCGGAGATTAAGGAAATTAGGAGTTAGAGAGTTTTTAGAGGGGCAATATCAAAGTTATTTTTGCTGCAGGGATTTCAATAATAAAGGAATTTTGAATATAAGTATATTTAGTTATTAGATGCTAAAAATGATAAATTATATTAAAACTGACAAAATAAACTTCTTCACTTTCATTCCATTCTACTCCCTCCACTTATTATTTTCTTTAATCTTTGGCCTTGACCTGGCAATTTTACTTGCAGCACACCTCATAAACATCAAAGGTAAACATAAGAGCAAATGCATTGCACAGGTGAATAAATACCTGAGAGTAGCCATTCATTCCAGCAAAGTGGCTCTGTGTCCTATGCTTTGTATACATGTTGTCTAAGTAGTCAGCGTTAGTTCTCTATCACAATCAAATTATTAAACTACTGATTGTCAGGCCTCTGAGCCCAAGCAAAGCCATCACATCCCCTGTGACTTGCACGTATACACCCAGATGGCCTGAAGTAACTGAAGAATCACAAAAGAAGTGAAAATGCCCTGCCCCGCCTTAATTGATGACATTCCACCACAAAAGAAGTGAAAATGGCCTGTCCTGGCCTTAAGTGATGACATTGCCTTGTGAAAGTCCTTTTCCTGGCTCATCCTGGCTCAAAAACCTCCCTGACTGAGCACCTTGTGACCCCCACTCCTGCCCACCAGAGAACAACCCCCCTTTGACTGTAATTTTTCTTTACTTACCCAACTCCTATAAAACGGCCCCACCCTTATCTCCCTTCGCTGACTCTCTTTTCGGACTCAGCCAGCCTGCACCCAGGTGATTAAAAAGCTTTATTGCTCACACAAAGCCTGTTTGGTGGTCTCTTCACACAGATGTGCATGACACTGATCACATTATGGCCTAGGGAAATTATTAAAATTAGCACTACTGGAGAAATGGTTGCTATCCATTCCCCCATGATGTGAAATGGCATCTTTGTAATACGCTCAATTCCTGTATATATACATATGAATTTTTTTTTTTTGACAGTCTCATTCTGTCGCCCAGGCTGGAGTGCAATGGCATGATCTCAGCTCACTGCAACCTCTGCCTCCCAGGTTGAAGCGATTCTCCTGCCTCAGCTTCCTGAGTAGCTGGGACTACAGGTGTGTGCCACCACACCTGGCGAATTTTTTTGTATTCTTAGTAGAGACAGGGTTTCACCATGTCAGTCAGGTTGTTCTCAAACTCCTGACCTCAAATGATCTGCCTGCCTCGACCTCCCAATGTGCTGGGATTTCAGGGGTGAACCACCATGCCTGGCCCAGGAAGCTATATTTAAAACAAAACAAAACAAAAAACTCTTCAGGAGATTCTGATATTTACCCAGCTTTGTGTATGATGACTGTAGATGATGTAAAGATATGTACTATAAGTCAGAATTCTTCTCTAGCAAATCAGTCCTGAAAGTGAGATGGCATGAACATAACATTTCAGTTTAACCAACATTTATTGAATGTATGAGACACTGGGCTAGGAGTTGGAGCTATAAAGATTAGTAAGTCATGGACTTTGTCCTTAACTCTGGTAATGAAAGAAACAAACACACAGCCAGGTATCTTCAAAAGAAAGCATGGCGGCCCGGCATGGTGGCTCACGCCTGTAATCTCAGTACTTTGGGAGGCGGAGGTGGGCAGATTACTTGAGGTCAGGAGTTTGAGACCAGCCTGGCCAACATGGTGAAAACCCATCTCTATTAAAAATACAAAAATTAGCTGGGCATGGTGGCAGGTGCCTGTAATCCCAGCTACTTGGAGGCTGAGGCAGGAGGCTCGCTTGAGCCCAGGAGGCAGAGGTTGTAGTGAGCCAAGATCACGCCACTGCACTCCAGCCTGGGTGACAGAGCTAGACTGTCTCAAAACAAACAAACAAAAAAACAAGGTAAGGTGCTATGATAGAAGCCATGTGCACAGACTTCTGCTCGCTGAAGAATTCCAGGGAAGCTTCCTGAGAAAGATGAATTTTGAACTGAACCAGAATGACATCACCAGGTACAGAAGTGGAGCTGAGGGTGCCAGAGGCCACTGCTGGCCCGACTCATTGTATTCTGTGTGACTAGTGCTCCTGGGGTAATGCAATGGGGCAGTTCTGGAAGAGGAGTCTTGAAGGGAAGATCAGCCCAGGTAGAACAGAGGTGGAGGGTTGTAAAATAGCAGAGTGTGTTTAGGGAACTGGAATCAGTTTGCTATTACTATACTGTAAAATTAAGGTGGAAAGTGGTAAAATGCAAAACTAGAGGATGGGTGATTCTGTGGTGTGGATCCAGGACTGCACTCTGTAGGCAGTGGAGAACTATAAGTGGGTTTAAGTAGGAGAGAGATGTAAAGGTCTGAATTTCCAAAAGATGTCTCCTGTGGTAGTGTGGAGGGTGAACTTGAGGGGGTAAGATCAGAAGACAAGAAAGAGACTAGTTGCTGTAGTTCTGTGAGTGATGAGGATGACAAGAACTAGGGCATTGCAAGAGGGCAGAATAGGTGTGAATGTTAGAGATGTTCAGGGCATCCAGAATTTGGTTTATGATTACAGTAAAGGCTGAGGGGAAGGGGGGACTCCAGGATGACTCCCAGGTTTCTGAGAGATTTAGAGTGTGAGAGAAGATGATGTCTTTTTTTTTTTAAAGACAGTTTTGCTCTTGTTGCCCAGGCTGGAGTGCAGTGCCATGATCTCGGCTCACTGCCAGCTTCACCTCCCAGGTTCAAGTGATTCTCCTCCCTCAGCCTCCCAAGTAGCTGGGATTACAGGCACCCATCACCATGCCTGGCTAATTTTTGTATTTTTAGTAGAGACGGGATTTCATCATGTTGGCCAGGCTGGTCTCAAACTTCTGACCTCAGGTGATCCACCTGCCTTGGCCTCCCAAAGTGCTGGGATTACAGGCATGAGCCACCGCACCCAGCCATGATGTCAGTTTTTGGTCATGCCAAGTCTGAGGTACTTGTTAACCACTTTGCCTTATAACACAAGATTTAAAGTAATAAATGACACAGAGAAAACAGAAATAGAACTCAGAGGAATAAAATAAAAATAGGACTCAGAAGAGAATAAATAATTTCTAGTTTGCAGAATTAGGAAAGATACAATTGTGACTGGAATTTGTGGGTTCTTGGTCTCACTGACTTAAAGAATGAAGCCATGGACCCTTGCGGTGAGTGTTAACAGTTCTTAAAGATGGTGTGTCCGGAGTCTGTTCCTTCAGACGTTCAGATAGACGTGTCTGGAGCTTCTTCTTTCTGGTGGGTTCGTGGTCTCACTGTCAGGAGTGAAGCTGCAGACCTTAGCGGTGAGTGTTACAGCTCTTAAAGGCAGCATGGATCTGGAGTGAGCAGAGCAGCAGCAACATGTATCACACGTAGCCAAAGAATAATGCTTCCACAGTGTGGAAGGGAACCTGAGAGGGTTGCAGTTGGCTGGCAGGGGCAGCCTGCATTTATTCCCTTATCTGGCCCCACCCACATCCTGCTGATCGGTCCATTTTACAGAGAGCTGATTGGTGCGTTTACAATCCGTGAGGAAGAACAGAATGCTAGACAGAAACGTTCTCCAAGTTTCCACTAGGTTAGCTAGATACAGAGTATCTAGCTAGACACAGAGTGCTGATTGGTGTATCTACAATCCCTCAGCCAGACGTAAAAGCTCTCCAAGTCCCCACCAGACTCAGGAGCCCAGCCGGCTTCAACCAGTGGATCCCGCACCGGGGCCGCGGGCGGAGCTGCCCACCAGTCCCCCACGGTGCGCCTGCACTCCTCAGCCCTTGGGCGGTCCACGGGAACCAGCGCCGCGGAGCAGTGGGCGGCGCTCGTCCGGGAGGCTCGTGCCGCGCGGGAGCCCACCGTGGTGGGGGGTTGGGGCATGGCGGGCTGCAGGTCCCGAGCCCTGCCCCGCGGGGAGGAGGCTCAGGCCCGGCGAGTATTCGAGAGCGGTGCATGCGGACCGGCAGTGCTGGGGGACGCGGCGCAACCTCCGCAGCTGCTGGCCCAGGTGCTAAGCCCCTCACTGCCCTGGGCTGGCGGCGCCGGCCGGCAGCTCCGAGTGCGGGGCCAGCGGAACCCGCGCCCGCGCCCGCCGAAACTCGCGCTGGCCCGCGAGCGCCGCGCGCAGCCCTGGTTCCCGCCCGCGCCTCTGCCTCCACACCTCCCCGCAAGCAGAGGGAGGCGGCTCTGGCCTCGGCCAGCCCAGAGAGGGGCTCCCACAGTGCCGTGGCGGGCTGAAGGGCTCCTCAAGCGACGCCGGAGTGGACGCCGAGGCCCAGGAGGCGCCGAGAGCCAGGGCTGCTAGCAGGTTGTCACCGCTCAGAATCACAGAGGACTGGTCTAGGCCTTGAAGGATTGGTAAGATTTGGATATGGGGATATGATGGGAGGGAATTGTCCAAGTGAAGGCACAGTCACCCTCAGGATATTGTTGTGGGAACAACTGAGACTTCTTGTTTGTGTGACGATAGAGTAAGCTAAAGCCAGATGAGGAGGATGTGGCTGCCACGGTAAGTCGGAGCCAAGTCCTGAAAGGCTCTGGGGTTCTGTCTTTAATGAGCATTGGGCTTCGCGTTAGGCAATACTTTGAATGGGACTACACTTCAGGAAAAATAATCTCAGGTATTATATAAGATACATTAGAGGTAGAAAAATTAAAGGCAGAGAGGAGTCAGGACACTACACCAGGATGCCAGAAACAGGAATGGAGAAGAGGGACCAGTGATGAAGAAGAGCGGGAAGTTATTGCATTTGAGAGTGTGGCTCAGGTCAAAGGTTACAGATGGTTGGATTACAAGGGATTGAGAAGATGGTCTGCCTCTATAGAAATAAAGGCGTCTAATAGAAAAACAGGTTTATACTGAACCCCTAGATCTGGCTCTGAACATTTAGGTACGTGCTATACTAATTTGAATCCAGAGAGATCCATGTAGTGGGTCAAGACACCTTACAAAGTGTAAAAGTTAGCTTTACAAAATGTGAAGTAAATGGAAACAAGGCCCCTTCCTTCCTTCCCTCCTTCCTTCCCTCCTTCCCTCCTTCCTTCCATCCCCCCCGCTAGAGTGCAATGGCACGATCTTGGTTCACTGCAACCTTCGCCTCCCAGGTTCAAGTGATTCTCCTGCCTCAGTCTCCTGAGTAACTGGGATTACAGGTGCCCACCACCACACTTGGCTACCTTTTTGTATTTTTAGTAGAGATGGGGTTTCGCTATGTTGGCTAGGCTGGTTTCAATCTCCTGACCTCAGGTGATCCACCCTCTTTGGCCTCCCAAAGTGCTGGGATTACAGGTGTGAGCCACCGGACCCGGCCACAAGACCAGTGATTTCTACAAAAGTCGTATGTGTTTTCAAATGAGACCAGCATAATATTTACAACTTGAGGTAATCTCAAGAGTTTACTAGAATTCTGTATTAATAAATTAATATATTGTTAAAGTGCTTTGGATTCTATAATGTAAGTAAAGATACTTTCTGCCATCATAAATAATTGATTGAGGCAAGCAAGAATCATCAATGGATGCTTAAACTAGTGGGTGAACTTTTGAAGAGTAATAGATATTTACATGATCTAAAATTTAGCTTTCTTCTATTCTTCTTTTTCTTTTTTTCTTTTTTTTTTTTTGAGAGGGAGTCTCGCTCTCTCGCCCAGGCTGGAGTGCAGTGGCACGATCTCGGCTTACTGCAAACTCCACCTTCTGGGTTCACACCATTCTTCTGCCTCAGCCTCCCGAGTAGCTGGGACTACAGGCGTCCGCCACCGCGCCTGGCTAATTTTTTGTATTTTTAGTAGAGACAGAGTTTCACCGTGTTAGCCAGAGTGGTCTCGATCTCCTGACCTTGTGATCCACCCGCCTCGGCCTCCCAAAGTTCTGAGATTACAGGCAGGAGCCACCGCGCCCGGCCTATTTTTCTTTATATTTGTTTTTAAGGCACAAACCATTCACCAGCTTCAAAGGGTTAAAATAAAATAATGGCAGTCTCATTTATTGTTTAGCGTACTACAACCTTCGGACACTAGGAGAATTCATTTCCCACTAGAGGGCGCTCAGGTGTTGCTTAATTCACTTCTTCAGGTTTTGGGACCTCCTTTGTAACTCAAACTGTAAAATGGAATTTTAATTTTTATATTTGTGGGTGAACTTAACTAAGATTTTAGGATTAATGTAGCAACAACATTTTAAAGCTTGGGGGTGTCTTGTTTTTCCTTTTGTATTAAAAATAATTACCCAAATGACAACGATCAAAACTCCCTCCAAAAAGAAAAAAATAAACTTCCACCATCCCCCAAATAAATGGTTTTTGTTTTCCAGCAAACATTTCTGGTCCTGGTTCATCGCAGGTTTGAGAGCCACAGTGTCTTCTCCATTATTTACCTACTCTAGAACCACTTTATAGAAGGTAGAGGTGGGGTGGGATGGCCAGGGTGGGATAAACTCTCCGTGTCAGAATTTGGTGCAAGGCACTGACACTTTTGTGTGTTTTGCCTTACGTTAGACTATGCTAATGGTTCTCAACCCACCAAGCAACGTCAGCATCTCCTGGGAACTTGTTAGAATGGAAATTCTTGGGCCCCACCCCAGACCTATTGAATTAGAACTGCTGAGGGTGGACCCATTGGTCTGCATTTGAACAATTTCTCTGAGTGATTCTGATGAATGCTACAGTTTGAGACCCACTAGCGTAGATACTTGGTTTTTACAGGGCACACTGCTTTTGGGCAATCAGAGCCCAGGTTTTATCAGTTAGTGTCCCCTCTAAGAATCAGGAACAGACTGCCTCCAGGCTAGGTCTCAGACCCTTAGGCAAATGGCAGTCAGGGTCAAGGTGGTTTTCTACCTGCTTCAAGTTTCTAAAGAGAACTTGTCTTTCACCAGTCTCAGCAGGGGCACCAGTCCATAGACCATTCACATATAGAGGGCACCATGACAGTCAGTTAAGAATTTATGGGCAGGTGCGGTGGCTCATGCCTGTAATCCTTGCATTTTGGGAGGCCGAGGCGGGTGGATCACCTGAGGTCTGGAGTTTGAGACCAACCTGGTCAACATGGTGAAACCCCATCTCTACTAAAAATACAAAAAATTAACCAGGCGTGATGGCAGGTGCCTGTAATCCTAGCTACTTGGGAGGCTGAGGCAGGAGAATCGCTTGAACCTGGGGAGGTGGGGGGCGAAGGTTGCAGTGAGTCGAGATTGCACCATTGCACCCCAGCCTGGAATTTTGTTTTAATCCCAGCTCTCCCACCTAATAGGACTGACTGGGAGCAAGTTACTAAACCTCTTTTTAAATTTTACTTTCTTTCTTATTTGCAAAATAGGAATGATAATAATCATCTAACAGAGTTAGTGTGAGAGAAAGGAATACAATCAGAAGGTAAATTGTGGAAATAAGGCACCATTATCTGTATATTACTGTTCCAGGAAATGCTGTAGAGTTAATAGGGTAGTTCTAGCCACATGATAGGGCTAGATACACATTAGTTCCTTTTCTTTCAAAGCTTTGTACATTTTGAGTATTCAGGGCCCTTTTAAATTGTCAAAGTGGGCTGGGACTGGTGGTTTATACCTGTAATCCCAGGACTTTGGGAGGTCAAGGTGGGAGCATCACTTGGGCCCCGGTTTTCAAGGCTGCAGTGAGCTATGATTGTTGCCATGGTGCTCCAGCCTAGGCAATAAATAAATAAATAAATAATAAAAATAAAATAAAAATAATAAAAAATAAAAAATCATCAGAGTGAATTATGTTCTTGTACTGTTTACTTCCAGCTTCACACTCCAGCTCCTGGATTTCTGGAGTGGCTGGGAGAGGGTCCTATTTTCCCTCCTTTTCTCACACAGGGGTATTTTGGGCCAGATTTCCTATTCTTTTTCCCTCCAGATCACAAAGCTTATATTTTTATTGTAGAAAATGTGCAATATTCAATAAAGCATAAATGAGGAAATGAACATCACCAGTCCTTCTCCAGAAGAAAACATCATTCATGTTTTGGAGTATTTCCTGCTAGACTTTTCCTCCTTGGCTTACATAAAATTGCTATCGTAACGCACCTTCAATTTTCCTTCCTGTGTCAGGGCTGCTTTAGATGTGATTCTCTTGGCTGGGCATGGCTTTCTCTGGCTTGGGTTGCTCCTTCTTTCCCTACCCTTTCCTCCCATCCCAGCCCACCCTGATGCTTCAGATAAGGTGAGGACTTCCTGCTAGATGCTTTGAAAGTGTGCTGTGCTCACTCTGTACCGTGTTGCTCATGGTCTGTAATTATACATTTACCTGTGTGATGGTGTGAGTTGTCTCTGTCTGTGGCTGAACTGCAAGCTCTGGGAGAGTAGGAGCTGTGTCTGGTTTACTCACAACTGGATGCCAAGTGCTAGCACAATGCTGGACACATAGTGTGCCCTCAACAAATCATTTTTGAAGGAGTGAATAAGTAAATGAAGAATTTTGTAAGCATTTTTCCCACACTGGATATGATTTTATTTTATTATTTATTTATTTTGGATGTGATTTTAACTGGTGGATGTTCGGGGATAGACGAGGTGTTCTCTCAGGATTTCAGATAAGTCCGTGGATGTCTGAAGCAGCCTGTTATGGCAGAAGGATTCCTGCACTGGAACTAAAGAAACCCACGTTCTGCTTTTTGCTCTACCAGTTCCTCTGCTCTTGAGCAAGTCACTGAGCCTCATTTTCCTTATTTATACTCTGCTTCTCTCCCAGATGATCTCACACATAAAATAAAAAAATGCATGAGAAAGCCCTTCTCAATTGCAAAGGTCCATAAAAATATATAGGGAAGATTGTTCAAAAGATATTTTGCTTTATAAATAAATGGAGCCACTTGCTAATTTGCACTGAGGTGCTAACTTTAAAACTTGAAATTGTTTCTAAGACAGTCTCCCGTTTCAAAGCTTAATAATTGGAAATAATTGTGAGTCTGAATGTCTTTAGTAGCCAAAATACATTAACTACTACTTTATTTCTTAAGGGCAGACATTGTAGAGTTTGTTTCAATTTTGTACTTAAAGATGGCAATAAATAATTATGATATGTTGTGACAATAGAAACTTAGATTTATGTTTCTTTCAAATTTCATTGTGCTGAGGCAGTCAAGATATTTTTTGGAAGACTAGCCAATGAACGTATATTACATAGATTATTTTAAAAACACAACCTATGTTTTAAATTTTTTCTTTTTTTAAATAAAGTAAGCTTTTTACTGATGTATAGTATACATACAAAAGAGTGCTTAAATCATCAGTATTTTGAGGAATGTTCACAAATGCAATAGGCCTAATGTAATCGACAGTGAGATAAGAAAATAGAGCATGTCTGGCATCTAGAAGCCCCTCCCTATTCCAGATACCACCCCAAGAAGAAAACCTTTATTCTGACTTCTATCATCAGAGACTCATTTTTCTTGTTTTAAACCTTTACAAATGAAACCATCCACTATGTTGTCACCTTTTATGCTTGGCTTCTTTTACTCAAAGTTATTCATCCATTTTGTTGCCTGTAACAATAGTGTGTTATTCTTTTTTTTTTTTTTTACACTGCAGGAATATGTTTATTTTTGAGATCTATTGCACATCATGGTGAATATAGTTAATAATAGAACATTGTATGTTTCAAAATTGCTAACAGTGTGCATTTCAAATGAGCTCACCACAAGAAATGTTAAATATGTGGGGTGATGTGTATGTTAACTTGGTTGATTCAGTTATTTCACATTGTATTCAAAGACCATAATAGCACTTGGTATCACATTACATATATAGAATTATAAATGGTCAACTTTTAAATTTTTCTTATTTATTTATTTTTTAATAGAGACCGGATCTTGCTATGTTACCCAGGCTTGTCTTGAGCTCCTGGGATCAAGTGATCCTCCAGTCTTGGCCTCCCAAAATGTTGGGATTACAAGCCTGGGCCACTTAACCCACCCAAACCCTAGTTTTTGAATATACTCTGTACCTTATTCAATAGGAAAGGAATATGGTACAATTTGGAATTTCCAAAATGGAGCTGATATCTTTGTGATATGATTAATATTCATATTTAAAGGTGGGATGAAAGAAAGTTTTCCACCAAGGTCTTAGATGCCAAGAATTAGAATAAATAACCCCTATAACTAAATTTTATTGGTTAATTCTTTGGTAGTTTTCCATTGTATCTTAAATAATTTCCTTTCTGTTTTAGGTTATGTGATAGTACTTGAAATGTATATACATTGAGGACATAAAACATTTTGGAGAACAGATAAGAATTGAAACTATGATAGAAAGAAAGACCAGTCTCTTACTATCTGTGAAAATTTGTGAGTTCATGGATAAAATGAGGCAGTGTTTCCTGATTTTATTTTTTGATAACTCCAACACACTCTATTGAAAAAGAAACATTTTTCTTTTCTTTCTTTGTAACACCAATTAGTAAACACATAGCATTTTAGAAGAGGAAAATACTTTAAAAGTTCAATGTCCTTGTTTCATAGATAATATCTAACATTTACAAAGAAATTTACAATTGCTTCCAGATAACATGATTTCATAGAATCCTCAGAACTCTGTTATTACCCTCAATTTAAAATGAGGAAATGGAGACTCAGAGGACTTAAATGACTTATCTAAGGTCACAGAGATAAACATAATAATGGTGGATAATATTAATTGAGCACTTACTCTATGCCAAGGCTTCCTCTTGCATGATCACATTTAATCCTCACAATAGTCCTATTACCTCTTACATAATATGTGACAAGCTAGCATTTTAAATCAGTGCTAAGAAACTGGCATAACTGACTTTTTTCCTGCATGCTCTTCTATAGACACAACCTAAAAAATAAAATCAATATGATTTTATGTATTTAGGATAGTATCACATTGAGATGTATGAGGTTGATTGGTTAAGTAAATAGTATTCTCATTTTACAGATGAGAAAATATGGACATGGAGAATTAAAGACTCCCATAGTAGTACTGTGCTAGCTGACAATGATGAGCAGAGGCAAGAAGCCAGTTCTTTTCACCACACTAGCTTCTTTTTCTCTGACCTGTGTCTCAGAATGTGGAGTGGGCAATTGGTGACTTGGATCCAAAGCTAAGGACAAAGAGGCACCAAGAACCTCATTCCGAGTACTGGAGGCCAAGTACCTCCTCTGGGATTTAGTAAGAGTCAGGCAAACTGACTGGGCATTCCCCTAATCATCATCTGAGAGTCAACCACTCCTCATGCCCAATCTGTTTACACTTTTGACTAGACAGGGAAGATAGGCATGTGATGAGAGTCTCAAGTCTTTGGTGAAAAGTACAGTGGCTCCTGCTTTGAAGCCAAAGACTGGGTGCCCTGAGGACCACCTACAGAGAGTGGGACTAAATGAGAAGAATGACATCTTATTTCTTAGTTCACACCAGCTGATCTGACCCCAGTGCCTCTGAGAGTAAGGGAATGGAGAATTGAGATAATGAGGCAGAGGGAAGTGAGGCAGTGGAGCAGGCTGCACCCACCTGGTGGTATGGCAGTTCTGTATGGGTCTTCCAGGGGTCAAAAAGCCGCCATGGAAGTAGCTGGACTTGACTTAACCTGCCAGTACTCTACTCAAAAGGAGTTGGGGGAATGCCAGGGGAAGTATTGAGGGGGTGGTAGAAGAGCCAGGTGGAGGGTGCTCCCACAGCAGGAAACTCTGCCCTGGGGAGACTCCTGCAAGTCCCTAATGTAGCCCATGGAAGAGCCTGTGTTGGGACACCCACCACACAGAGACTAATCGACAGCACCAGCCAAGAGAAGACCACAGCTGCAGCACTGAATGAGACAGTTCCTTTCTGTCTCTGCATCTACTACAAACCACCACCCCCAAAGCCAACAACTCAAGAGGGAAGGAAGGTGGAGACTGCACCCTTTTTCCATTTCAGGCCCTGGCCACAAATGCTTGAGCTCTCTACAGGAAGGGAGGATTGGACTTCTTCATTTCAAAGCTGTGAGAGCTGCCCAGAATGTTGTTAAGTGGTGAGAAAGGGAGGTTCAGCAGAGCACGGTTAAGGTACTAATTGGGGGAAAAAAGGATACTTTATACTTTTACTCTCCTGAATTCAGGTTGGGTGGAATAGACATTACATATGCTTCTCTCTCTATATATAAATATAATAATGTTTATTGATAGCTTTGCATTGTTTTCAAATATGCAGAAAGTCTTATGGGATGATATTGTCAGGAACCAAGTAGCATTTTAAAAATTATTGCATATCCAAGTGATGAAATTAAGAAAACATGGGCCAGCAAAAAAAGGTAACCTCCTCTTTTCTTCTGAGTTTTCCTTTTGCCCCAGCAGATGTGTTGGCATCTGACCTGCGAGGATGTTAAGAAATCCTGACTCACAGACTAATAGACTCAGTCAGTATTCAATTAGTACCTTCCATGGCGAATACCATAGGAATGAAAGAGTATATAAAAAATGGTCCTGGCCAGGTACAGTGGCTCACACTTGTAATCCTAGCACTTTGGGAGGCTAAGGCAGGTGGATCACTTAAGTCCAGGAATTCAAGACCAGCCTGGAAAACATGGTAAAACCCTGTCTCTAAAAGATATACAAAAAATTAGCTGGGCTTGGTAGTACATACCTGTAGTCTCAGCTACTCAGGAGGCTGACGTGGGAGGATCACTTGAGCCCAGGAGGTCGAGGCTGCAGTGAGTCATGATCATGCCACTGCACTCCAGCCTGGGTGATAGATTATGATCCTATCTCACCAAAAAAAAAAAAAAAAAAAAAAAAAAAATTACCTACTGTAGATAAACGTATACTCATTAAAGATAGGGCAGCGTATAACAAGTGCCAAGTGAATCAAAGTGACAGCAAAGTGAATCAAAGTGACAGCAAAGGTAATGTATGACTTTAGATTACCTAGAGACCCTCTTGCACTGGTTGCCTGATCGGAAAAGGTGAGGCTCGAATGGTGCCAAGAAGGATGGGTGAGAATAAGAGGGCAGAGACTAAAGGGCTGCTACATGAGCAAATGAGCAGAGATCAGGGTAGCTAGGAAGTCACATTTGGGGACAGAGTCCCCCTCAAAGAAATTCTGTAACAGCATCCTTTGCAACTCCTGGAAAACCCAACTAAAACTGGCTTTTATTAGGGCATTTATTAGTTGATATAAGTAAAGAGAACTAGAGGTAGAGTGTGCAGGAGTGGGTTAATTTGGGTTGTAGCTCTGTTTCTCTGTGAGCCTCACTGCCCTCTCTACCTTCAGCCTGGTGTTCTTGGTTGTTAGATGGTTCCCTGGGTGTATTGGTTATCTATTGCTGCATAACAAAGCCCCCTCAAATTTAGCAGATTAAGCAGTAAACTTTTCTTTTTTTTTTTTTTTGAGACAGAATTTCACTCTGTCGACCAGGCTGGAGAGCAATGGCACGATCTTAGCTCAATGCAACCTCCACTTCCTGGGTTCAAGTGATTCTCATGCCTCAGCCTCTCGAGTAGCGGGGATTACAGGCACGCACCACCAAGCCCAGCTAATTTTTGTATTTTTAGTAGAGATGAGGTTTCACCATGTTGGCCAGGCTGGTCTCGAACTCCTGACCTCAGGTAATCCACTCACCTCTGCCTCCCAGAGTGCTAGAATTACAGGTGTGAGCCACTGTACATGGTCAAGCAGTAAACTTTTAAATTTTTTTTTTTTTTTTTGAGACAGTGTCTCGCTCTGTTGCCCAGGCTGGAGTGCAGTGGCCAGATCTCAGTTCACTGCAAGCTCCGCCTCCCAGGTTCACGCCATTCTCCTGCCTCAGCCTCCCGAGTAGCTGGGACTACAGGTGCCCGCCACCTCGCCCGGCTAGTTTTTTGTATTTTTTAGTAGAGACGGGGTTTCACCGTGTTAGCCAGGATGGTCTCGATCTCCTGACCTCGTGATCCGCCCGTCTCGGCCTCCCAAAGTGCTGGGATTACAGGCTTCAGCCACCGCGCCTGGCCAAAATTTTTATTTATTTATTTTTGAGACAGAGTCTCACTGGGTCGCCCAGGTTGGAGTGCAGTGGCACAATCTTGGCTCACTACAACCTCCGTCTCCTGGGTTCAAGTAATTCTTCTGCTTCAGCCTCCTGAGTAGCTAAGATTACAGGCGCCCACCACCACACCCAGCTAATTTTTGTATTTTAGTAGAGACAGGGTTTCACCATGTTGGTCAGGCTGGTCTCGAACTCCTGACTTCAAATGATCCTCTTGCCTTGGCCTCCCAAGGTGCTGGGATTACAGGTGTGAGCTACCGCACCCGGCCAGTAAACTGTTTTTGTTATTGTTGTTACAATGGCATGAACAGGTTTACTGCAGCCTCTACCTCCTGGGCTCAAGTGATCATCCTACTTTGGCCTCCCAAAGTGCTGGGATTAAGGGTGTGAGCCACCACGCCTGGCCACAATAAACATCATCAGGCACGGTGGCTCACTCCTATAATCCCAGCACTTTGGGAGGCTGAGGTGGGTGGATCACTTGAGGTCAGGAGTTCAAGACCAGCCTGGGCAACATGGCAAAACCTTATCTCTACAAAAACATGCAAAAATTAGCCAGGTGTGGTGCCACGTGCCTGAGGTCCCAGTTACTTGGGAGGCAAAGGTGGGAGGATTACCTGAGCCCAGGAGGTTGAGGTTTTAGTGAGCAGAGATTCTGCCACTGCCCTCCAGCCTGAGTGACAGAGTGAGCCCCTGTCTAAAACAACAACAACAACCAAACAAAACATGTATTCTCTGGAATAAATGTCAGGAATCTCAGTGCAGCTTAGTAGGTGGCTCTGTCTCAGGGTTTTTTGTGAGGCTGCAATCAAGATATCAGTCAGGCTGACCATCTGAAACTTTTTGGGGGCTGGAGGATCAGCTTCCAAGGTAACTCATCCTGCTGTAGTGGAGACTTCAGTTCCTTGTTATATGGGCCTCTCTATACAGTTTCTCATGACATGGTAACTGGCTTCTCTCAGAGCAAATGATGAGGGAGAGGGGTGTGTGTTATAACAGAATCTCGGAAGTGATATTCTCTTACTTCTTCCCACTCTATTGATTATGCAGACCAACCTTGCCAACCCTGATATATTGTGAGGGGAATTATTCAAAGGTGCAAATATCAGGAGGCTGGAATCATTGGGGCCATCTTAGAGGCTGGCTACTACATCTGGCCTATAGGATTCCTTATTTATATCCAGAATAAAGTTGCTTCTTTTAGCCATTGAACAAAAGTTCTCAGATTTTCTCTGATTGTGCCATCTTTAAACACAGCGGCTAGGAGAATAACAGCTACTATGTGGCTTAGGTCTAGGTTACTGAGCCAATGTCTGTTTCAAGGGGAATAGGATGATGATGACTGGCTTAGACAAATTAGGATACACCTAGAGCTAGAGTTGTGGGTTGCTGCATGGTTCGAACAGCATGGTTGATTCATAGAAAGGAGTGGATAATATGTGGGGAGGCAACTGCAAAGTCCTCAGCATCCATCTATGTGAGATTTTCGGCGTGAGGATGCTTACCCAAAGACTGTCACATGGTCATGTGTGTTACGACCCTTCTCTAATGAGGCAATCCAAAGTCTAATTCAGGTTCCAAGTCCAGGCTCTCTGGGTGTTGTTCTTTCTTCTCCATCAGATCTGGATACAACTTTTCACAGTCTAAAGATTTCAGGAGTCCACTTTTTTTTTTTTTGAGATGGAGTCTCACTCTGTCACCCAAGCTGGAGTGCAGTGGTGCGATCTCGGCTCACTGCAACCTCTGCCTCCCGGGTTCAAGAGATTCTTCTGCCTCAGCCTTCTGAGTAGCTGGGACTACAGATGCACACCACCACACCCGGCTAATTTTTGTATTTTTAGTAGAGATGGGGTTTCACCATATTGGTCAGGCTGGTCTCAAACTCCTGACCTCGTGATCCACCCACCTTGGCCTCCCAAAGTGCTGGGATTACAAGCATGAGCCACTGTGCCCAGCCTCAGGAGTCCACTTCTAACATAACTAATATGGAATTGTGAATAAAGAATAGGATAACTTCAATAAAACACTCATTAGGAAGAGTGGATGGACCACAATACACAGTTTCCCTGGTCCACAGCACATATTACATCCTGCTGGAAAGGAATTTTAAGTTCTCCCTACCCTGGTTGTAAGAGAGTCTGGGTAGCAAGAATAGAAAGTAGGGTTCCCATCATTAATTGCACAGATTGTGGAGGGCCTTTTGGAATGTTAGCCTGTAGGCAATGGAGGAAGAAAGAGGATCATTGAAGGTTTTTGCACAAGGTAGTGACATGATTTTGGTAAACTTAATTTTGGAGGCACTATGCAGTATAAATTAATAAATCCCCTTGAAATAATGCCCTGGGGACACAGAAATGTTAACTGATTCCACAGTAAAAGACCATGTATAATCTAGGTTTGTCTCTTTCCAAATAGAAATTATAAGTTGTTTCCAGGAACCTACGTGGAACTAGCAGGGTGGTTCACATTGTGTCACTTCCTTGGTATTAATTCCAAACTAGAATGAAAAAGCTTTAAGGCTCTTTTGGAAAGATTTGTAATAGAAGTAGACTTGGTAGGTGGACAGTGACTGGGACTAAGTTTAAATAGAAAAAGTGAGAAAAAAATTACTAGAGAAAGCATTTTTGGATAACTATACTCCTTCACTTATACATAGTGAAGGAAAAAATTAAAAAATTGTTTAAATTATTGTTGCAAGTCCTGCATAAATTAGCTAGCTACAAGGTCGTATGGGCTGTGAAACATTTGTACTTTAAACAGGATCGAGTTGTGGGATAGGCAAAGCTGTGAGCCACTGCACTATCCGCTATTGTGAGGGGCTTTTCTTAGTTTAGGATATGAGGAATAAAGCCTGTGAGATTTCTTCTCAGATGGCCTGGAAGAAATCCAAAATGGAAAATGGTAGCAAAACTGAGTATTCCTATTTGAAATTTCAGATATTATGATTTAAGTTGCATTTGACTTATTCCTGAAAAACATGATGGAAACACCCCCATAATAAAGTTATGTTATTCCTCTAGTCTACAGACTCATGTATGGGTGAGTGAAATGTATGAAAGAAAACATTTTTTTGAGGTAGGAATAGATTCATCATTGAGTTCCTCTGCCAAATTCAGAATTAGATAGTGGAAAAATTCTATTTATTTTGAGTTTGTTAATCTGCCAGCAAACTGTTGGGAAAAATAAAGACAAGCCAGATGAGGACTTGGGTTATGGAATGAACCATAGATGACATATGAGTGAACTTTTTAAGAGAATATAGTTGTTCCTACTTTTATTTCCTGGTTGTAGTTTAGAGTGTTTAATAACTTTGATTTGCAGGGTGCATTTCTACTGTACTAAACTATAGCAGCAAAATGCAAAACACAGTACATTGCTGTGCTGAAATCAACCTTAAGGGTCAGGAAATTGAAAATATCACGTTTCCATAGTAACACTAATTTAGTCAGATCACACATGTTGTTTCTGAGCCATTAGTTTACTCTTATGATATTCTGGCTGGAAACACAATATTTACTCTGGAATGTGGTTAAGTTCATGTTACAATGCAAAGCAATTTCATATTTTCTTTATGTCCATTTTAAATTCTTTATTATGGTTGGTTTGATATCTGATTCCTTGTGCTATTTGGAAAATGCAAAAATGTAACAGTTTTTAAAGTTTCTGAAGATAAATAGGAAATCATGAATATATCGTATTTATGTAACAACTATGGAAAAATTATAAGAAAGAGGAACTGGATTTTGAAAGTTTGCATCAGAATTTTTGGGTAATTGTTAGATAATTTATTTGGTCTTCCATCTGGGTGGCTCTGACTTGATCTGATTTTAGTTTTCATGGTTATCAAATTCCGTATGATATCTACTAGGAATTTTCCTCATCTTCTTTTGAATTCCCAATCATGAATACTGCTATAGCTCTGTCTTTGGCTGACATTTCGGGCCCACTTTTCCATAAAGAAGCCTCTCCTGCCACAACTTCATAGGAATTATTATCAAGATAATGACCTATAGAAACGGGCAAATCTGCCTTCCAAGTGGGCCCTTTCTCAGTGCACACACCAAACACATTCCTACACCTAACCTGTACACATCAATCTCGTGTTGTGTGTGATTCAAATCTGCTTCTTAGTAAAATGACAAAATGCTGCATGTCATATCTTTGAGGCTATTCATGATTATCACATCGATTTTCAGCTACGCATTTCTGGGATAAATCTCACTGGATCATGATATATAATTCTTTCACAATATATAATATTCACAATATATAATCACAATATATAATACATGTTGCTGGATTTGGTTTGCTAGTATTTTGTTGATGATTTTTATTTCTATTTTCCTAAGCAATATTGGTCTGTAGTTTTCTTTTCCTTTTCTTTTTTTTTTTTTGAAATGAAGTCTCACTCTATCCCCCAGGCTAGAGTGCAGTGGCGTGATCCCGGCTCACTGCAACCTCCGCCTCCTGGGTTCAAGTAATTCTCCCACCTCAGCCTCCTCAGTAGCTGGGATTACAGGCACCTGTCACCACGCCTGGGTAATTTTTGTATTTTTAGTAGAGACGGGGTTTCGCCGTGTTGGCCAGGCTGGTTTCAAACTCCTGACCTCAAATGATCTGCCTGCCTTGGCCTCCCAAAGTGCTAGGATTACAGGCGTGAGCCACTGTGCCTCTCCAGGTCTATAGTTTTCTTGTAACATTCATGAACATTAGAGCGTACTCTATTACCCAACCTCTTATTCAGTTCACTTAAATTAAGAAAAACAAAAGCAATGAAGAAAATGACAATCATGCCTTTTGGTATTGTAAATATGAATACAATTTATTTGGTTGTTTGGACAGTTCCCATCCTTTCCTTTTCCTTTTCCTCTTTTTCTTTTTGACAGGGTCTTGCTCTGTCGCCCAGGTGGGAGCGTAGTGGTGCGATCACGGTTCATTGCAGCCTCTACCTTTTGGGCTCAAGCGATCCTCCCACCTCAGGTTTTGATTTTTTGCAGAGATGAGGTCTCACTGTGTTGCCCAGGCTGGTCTTGAACTCCTGGGCTCAAACGATCCTCCTGCTTTGGCCTCCCAAAGTATTGGGATTACAGGCGTGAACCACTGCGCCTGGCCTGGACAGTTCACTTGCTTGCCAGTCTCAGCGCTAAGTAATGCGGAGAGATTAAATTCAACACAATACATTATTTATTGAATGCCTAATAAGCTAGGCTTGTGCTTGGTACTGGGGGTATACCGATGAGTATTTGAATGGTAGTAGTTACATAGTGGGTGAGGGTAGTTGGGTTTGGGTCCTACCTTTACTACTTCCTGATGGACCACAGACAAATTACTTAAACCTCAGTTTCCTCATCTGTGAAATGTGGCTACTGATAGCATGCAATATAGGATTGCTGTGAAGTTTAAATTAAGAATACGGGTAAACAGTGCCTGACACTTAGCTGTCACTAGATACAGTTTAGCTTTATTATTATTTGTCTGTCTTATACCAGAACTTACACACACCATTTCATTTAATTCTCATAACAACCCTGCTGAGGAGCTTAGTATTAGCTCCATTTTCATAGCTGAGAAACCTTTGCCTCTAGAGGCTAACCAACTTGCCTGAGATCACAGATATGGCGACTGGTAGAAGCATAATTCACAACCAGAATATGCTTGACTGCCAAGCTAGTGTTCAAAAACATTGTATAGTCTTTCCCTGGCTTAAAGGAGCTCTCATCTAGATTTTCCAGGTAGCCCTGTCCAATAATTAGTTTGGATTCTTTAGGTTTCCAGAGAAGATGTTTTGGTGCCATATTCCAGTGACTTGTTCCCCTAAAGTCAGTTAAAAAAAAAAAAAGTCTAATGCAAACGTCATCTATTGTATTAGAACTCTGTTTCTTTTATGTTTTTTTTTTTTTTTTTTTTTTTTTTTGAGATGGAGCTTCACTCTTACTGCCCAGGCTGGAGTGCAATGGTGCGATCTCGGCTCACCGCAATCTCCGCCTCCCGGGTTCAAGTAATTCTCCTGCCTCAGCCTCCTGAGTAGCTGGATTACAGGCATGCACTACCACACCCGGCTAATTTTTTATTTTTAGTAGAGATGGGATTTCTCCATGTTGGTCATGCTGGTCTGGAACTCCTGAGCTCAGGTGATTCACCCGCCTCGGCCTCGCAAAGTGCTGGGATTACAGTTGTGAACCACTGCACCCGGCCTAGAGCTCTATTTCTTCCTTAGTATACAGAAGAAATGTATCTGTGTGGCAACTTAAAGTGAAGGTATTCTGGTAGTTTCTCTGACATTTACCTAGAGAATTCATTGTTCAATGGGGGAAAAGCACATTCTATATAGAAAGCTTTGTTTTTCTGGATTTCTCTTTAAGGTTAAAAAGCTAAATTAAGGATATTTTATTGTTTTTTTGTTTTTTGTTTTGTTTTGTTTTGTTTTTTTTTTGAGACAGAGTCTTGCTCTGTCGCCCAGGCTGGAGTGCAGTGGCAAGATCTTGGCTCACAGCAAGCTCCGCCTCCCGGGTTCACGCCATTCTCCTGCCTCAGCCTCCCGAGTAGCTGGGACTACAGGCGCCCGCCACCACGCCTGGCTAATTTTTTGTATTTTTAGTAGAGACAGGGTTTCACCGTGTTAGCCAGGATGGTCTCGATCTCCTGACCTTGTGATCCGCCCGCCTCGGCCTCCCAAAGTGCTAGGATTACAGGCGTGAGCCACCGCGCCCGGCAGGATATTTTATTGTCTTTCTAGACCTCTCTCTGCCCTTGATTTTGATCCTTGTTTTGACCAAGGATTGTTTTCCAGGGTCTCAGACTACCTGTTCATGGGTTTGGTTCCCACCTTGTTATACCTTCTAAATGCTCTGTTTTCATATCACTTGAGGGGCCTCAGAGGTCCCCTCAAAATAAAGCCTTATAATAAGCAATATATACTTAGAATTGAAGTTTCTAGGAAAGATGAGTGAATACCTAAAAATGAGAAAACTTTCTGAAAGGAAAAATAATCCTTATTTTAAAGGAAAAAAAATTCCAGTTCATACCAAATATGACACAAAGCTGATACCCACCCAGTGGCCAGATATGTTTTCCTGAGGGATTTCCTTGTGTTTATTCCTCTAGCATTTTTTCATTCCTGACTTTTGGGGTGGCCCTTCTGTGAAGCGTTTCCTCATCCCAGCTGTTATGATGTTTAATCTAGAGTTGCCAACTTCTGATCCGGCAGTTCCAAGACACAGGGTGAGGAAAACAAAGCTTTCCAGTATTTCTGAATCTGATCCCCCACCCGCATTGGAATTAGTGCTTTAATCTCTGGTCAATCCTGAATTGTTTTCAGCCCTAGCTTTATCTCTCCTCTCCCCCGGAATAGCAGAAGAATTACTAATGGTAAAGATCTATGCCCGTGTCCAGGGTTCAAATTACTTATGCTCCACACAAACCTCAATTTATGTCTCTTTTCTTTTTCTTTCCCTCCCCTCCCTTCCACCCAAGTAAACTATGGTGTTTTTGGGTCTGTGTGTGTGAAATAATTTACTTTCAAGAGTTTTTTATTTTTTTAAGATAAAAATTAGATTATAGTTTTTAAGCTAACTAGGGTTATTTTTTCTTAGGAAAAACAGGGTAATCTTTAAAACAGGCTAACCATCTGGTTTTGATCCTAATGCTAGTTCATGAGATGGCTTGACACTTTAAATAAGCAAAGTCATGGCTTTTCGTTTTAGAAATATGCAAAGATGGCTACTCCTGGCTCCTTCTTGCCCTTGGCCTGATTGTTTAATGTTAAGGTGGAATGGTCCTCACTGGGCCTGTGTTTTATGCCTAACCTGCTGCAGGACTAGGCAGATAAGGAATTAGGGAAAAGCAGAATTACTACTCAAAGGCAGAAAACAAGGCACAGATTTATATGAAGAAACAGCTCCTTTTCCAAACATGGAGAAATACAGAACTTACAGCACGGTAGCATGTTGCTTTTTTCTGGTACATTCAATCGATACCGTTATACTGTGAATGAAGCTACCTCTGGCAATGAAAAGTATTTAGGAAATCAAATGGTAAAGTAGGAAAATGGTGTTTTTTAGTTCTCTTACTGTCCCCAAGTTTCTGGTATAACATGACTATTCCCACATGGCTTTGTTTAAGGACACCCCCCTCAAAACCCTCACAGATTTGCCTTTAGACCATACCCCATGCTGTGGATCTCTTCATTACCCTACTGTCCTTGGTAAGGATGGACAGCTGCTGACCTGAAACAGTCTATTTATTATTTATTTATTTATTTATTTTTGAGGCACAGTCTCGCTCTGTTGCCCAGGCTGGAGTGCAGCCGTGCAATCTCAGTTCACTGCAACCTCTGCCCCCCGGGTTCAAGTGATTCTCCTGCCTCAGCCTCCCAAGTAGCTGGGATTATAGGCACCTGCCACTACGCCTGGCTAATTTTTGTATTTTCAGTAGAGACGGGGTTTCACCATGTTGGCCAGGCTGGTCTTGATCTCCTGACCTCAGGTGATCCTCTTGCCTCGGCCTCCCAAGGTGCTAGGATTACAGGTGTGAGCCACAGTACCCAACCACTGACCTGAAATAGTTGAGTGTCCCCTTCCCTTATATATTTGCTCCCAACCAGGCATAGCCAGCTAGCTTACTGGAAAGATAAATAGCAGGAATATACCATTTTGCACTTTAATAACAGGAATCTTTTAGAATTAATTTCTGATCCCCAAAGAAATTCTGTAAGTATAACCAATTTGTGGAAATTTTAGGTGATGTCAGGCAAATTGAACCTGTCTGTCTGGGAGCAGGCAAGTTTCCTAGTGTCCCATAATATATTATATATAGGGTTAGAGCTGCCTTTGAATCTTTACTTCTTTTCTCTTGAGAAAAATCCTTATTCCTTCTATTAAAAGGTCTTAATGAAAGCTTCAAAGAAAAATGCAGATTTGTAATGAAAGAAGGATGGGTCCTTATTGGAAAGATGTTTTAACCAAAAAATACGAAGTGTTTAAATAGTGTTCCAAATATTTCATAGCAGTCTAGATGAGAAAAACCCAGATTCCTGTATTGTTTCTGCAGTATGACTCTAGCTCTTTTATATGATTGACAACTAATTCTCTTGCTCATGTTTCCCTTCTTTTTGCCTTGTCCTTATTATTTAGATGTTTGTTTTGATGCATGAAAAAACATTCCTTCCAAATAGAAAGTCAGAAAGTTGAAGTTTCCCTACTAGAAAATAGTTTTGTTGTTTTTTAAGAATTAGGGTAGAAATCTACCTTTGGCAGAATGGAAAATATTTAGGAGAACTGAGTCACATTTATACTATTATTGTATTGACATTCTATTTTGACTGATCTTTCAAATAACAAATATTGTGGAAACCTTTTATGAACTTGCGTTGAGTGAATTTGAATATCTGACTTAAGAGACTGGGCATGACTTCTTTGGAATGTTTGTGTTTATGAAGATATACTTTATCTGCCTGAATTTGTTTACCTGAATTTGTATAAAAATGAATTTCTGAGAACTTAGGAAAATAATTCCTTTCTATTTAAAAATTAACATGTGTTTCTTAAATTGTACTTTAATATAAAGCATAATTATTTTGTTTAGTATTAAGAAGCTACATTGATTAAAATATTAAACTATTTTTGGTTTGTTTACTCATTTTCAGTTGTCAAAATAAGTATAATTGGAAACAGCTGTCTTCATATTATTTTTGACAATTCTTCTCATTTGAATCTAAAATGGGCAACTTTAAGAAAATGGGCCTTATCTAATTACAATTTTTCCTAAAATATACATTCAGATTGCTCTTCTGTAAATTAGAAGATAATTAAAAACAGAAACTGATTATTTTAAAACTAGTACCACAGTTTTATAGACGGAATATTTTCTGTGGCTTCCTCATTTTGATGACTTGATTAGCCTCATTTGGCTATTTTACACATATTAACAGATTTCACTATTCTCTGGTATGATTAAAATGTGGTAGAAGACTACTGAAGTGTTTCTTTACCCTTTTAGTCTTGCTTCAAGCTGCACTTAAACTTCTTTTCATTATCAAAACAACTTAATAATGTGATTTGGTATTAGCAAGAGATTTGAAATTTTCCCATATCTTAATAGTATCTTAATAACTTCTGTGATTAAATAAGTACGTTTATTTTAGCTGTTCTTAGGATTAATTTAATGCAAAGTGAGTTCTTGATTAGATTTAGAAATCTGGAAGCTAGAAATATTTTTTAAAATACCAGTTTAATATAAAATGCTATACTATTAGATAATTTTTTCTTCTAAATTTATCCCTACAACACTTACAATTTTTTAAATGAATTTAAAAAGAAATACTGTGTTCCTCTCCCCAATCCCCCACACCAGAAAGTCTGGCTAAGACCAAAAGAAGTACGATCCAAGGTACCTAACTTGCATTTGAAAGCATGGGAAATGCTTGTTTTACTGCTCATGCTAGGATTCTATTCCTATGCATGTATTACATAACTCATGAAGAAGGAATTGGGCTCTAAAGGACTTTGATTTTATATGACAAAATGGTAAGGCTTAAAGAATACTGTCCTTTGTGTTGATAGCCATATAGTTCAAACTTTGCTTTTCAGTAAGTCATTTCTCTAGGCCTCTTTTTTCCCAAACATATATTGATAAGGATGGATTGGATGACTTTCCTGTTTTCACCATCTCTGATATTTTATTTTATTTTTAATTTTTTTTGAGATGGAGTCTCACTCTGTCGCCCAGGCTGGAGTGCAGTGGTATGATCTTGGCTCACTACAACCTCTGCCTCCTGGGTTCAAGCAATTCTCCTGCCTTAGCCTCCCAAGTAGCTGGGATTACAGGTACCTGCCACCACGCCTGGCTAATATTTTTTGTATTTTTAGTAGAGACGAGGTTTCACCATGTTGGCCAGGCTGGTTTTGAACTCCTGGCCTCAAGTGATCCACCTGCCTCGGCCTCCCAAAGTGCTAGAATTACAAGCGTAATTATAGGCCATCTCTGATACTTTAGAATCTTTGAAATCTGTAATTACTCTCTCATATTTCTCACACTGGCCTTCTCAAGCATTTTGTGTTTTCCTCAACAGTTTTTCAATGTGATACTTACTGCAGATGACCTCAACTCTGAGAGCAACATAAACAGTACATCTTGAACCACAAAGAGGACAAACCGAAACAAAACAAAAAGCAAGAATGCTTCGTCTAACATAAGCCCTGAAATAATGAAGCCTTGTTTGAGTCCTTTCTGTAAAGTCTATTTGGAAGCAATTGTACCCCGTCTTCTGCCGTCTACAGATAGTTGGGAATGCTTGCCGATACGCTAACTGTGTGAGAAAATGGCTGCTTTTGCCATAAATAGGCATACTGTTATCTTGGTAACTTTGCATCTCTCCCCTTAAATATCTGCTTTTTCTTTGTTTATGGAGCAAATTCTTTTAGACTAGACTAGACTTCATTTCAAGACATTAGAAGTAAAAATACTTGCCTATTACTAGTACTTTTGTCTCTGACTTTTCCTTTAATACTGCACACTTTAATATCCAAGGTCTTCTGCGTCAGAAAAGGGTGTGTTCTTCCTTCTTTCAAAGATTAGTTCCTGTGCTTGTATTCTTCCAGCTCCCAGAATATTGTTTCTTCACTTATCTACTCTGACCCCATCTTGCTGCTTTAATATTTCTTTGTGGTAGCTTTCCTATCTGCCTAAAACCACAAATGTCTTTCTTTTGATTTTATTCATCTCTCATGTTACTTTCCTTTAGTCCACCTTTTCATTAACAAAAGTCTTGAAATAATCCTCTATTTCAATCCAGAGGAATTCCAACATTCCATAACCATTTGTAGCCTGGCTTTTGCCCCCAAACATCTACTGAAACCACTCTTATAAAGTTGACTGAGAATTGGTCAGTGACTAAGTACAATGCACTTTTACTTCTCTTCCCTGCTGTTATCTAAATCTGGAAACTCATTGTATTTGTCCATTCTCATGCTGCTATGAAGAAATAGCCAAGAATGGATAATTTAAAAAGAAAAGAGGCTTAATAGACTCACAGTCCCATATGAATGGGGAGGCCTCAGGAAACTTACACATGGCAGAAGGTACCTCTTCACAGGGTGGCAGGAGAGAGAATGAGTGCTGAGCAAAGGGAGACTCCCCTTATACAACCATCGTATCTCATGAGGACTCACTATCATGAGAACAGTATGGGGGAACTCCCCCCATGATTAAATTATCTTCACCTGGTCCCACTCTTGACATGTGGGGATTAGTACAATTCAAGGTGAGAGTTGGGTGGGGATGCAGAGCCAAACCATATCACTCATTTTCTCTTTTGGCTTCTTTATATTTTCCTGGTTTTCCCATTTCTCTGCTAGCACCTTTTCTGTTTCATCTTTCTTCTCTAACTTTAGTTGTTTCTTAAGGATCTGATCTTGGTATTGTTTTCTTCTTATTCCCCATTTTAATCCAATTTCAGACTTACCTGGTCTATTGGGATCCATTGTTAGCTGTCTGTGATTGGCTCCTGAATCTGTATATACAGCCCAGCCTTCTCCAATAAATGAATCTCTCTCCCTATTTTTCTTCCGTATTTATCCAGTATCTAACAGGTCTGTGACTTTAATGGTCAGCAAAATATCAGCAGTGGGATATTATCCAGTACCTCTGCATCATTATGTATAAATTGTAACTTGTCATCTATATGCTTACATCTGCCCTACCTTGCATGACTCCCTTTTGAGTTAATGATAGAACCATCCATGAAAGTCACCCAGGATTGGGATCTCGAGCCATATTTAATTTTTCTCTGCCTTATTCTTTGCTCTGTTGACCAGTTGCTAAGTTGTATACAGTTTACCTCCCTGCAAGCTCTCATACCTACCCAGTTCTAACAGATGCAATCCAATTCTGAGCCCCCATCTCTCTACAATTTTCTTGCCTTCAGACTGTTTACTGTCCCGTTTCTAGCTTCCTGAAGCCCAAGTCTGATATTATTATTGTTCCCTGCTCAGAAAATCTTCAATGATGTATCCACTTATGGCACTTAGAGGGGTCTCTTTTCAGAATCACAGCCTTCTCTCTTGACTAAAAGATTGACTTGTTTGTTCTCTTCCAGACAATTTGGGCTTAAAAATGTTTTAAACAACTTAAATATTGTGAAATATAGGATACAAAAAGTGCATACAACTCATATGTATAGCTTAACAAATATCTGGAAAGTGAACATCCATGAAAACTACCACCCAGGTGAGGAAATAGAACATTATTGACACATAGGAAGCTTCCTGTGTCTGTCTTCCCAATTGTCCTTCTCTCAATCCCAAGTTCCTTTTCTTTCACCAGGGAAAATCACTCTCCTGACTTTTATAGAAGTACTTTTCTTGTTTTTCATTATCATCTTACTACTTGGGTATATACCCCTGAGTAATATAGTTTGTGTTTCCCTGTTTTTGATGTTTATATAGATGGAGTCATTATTGTATGTATTCTCTGTGTGACTTTTCTTTTCTTCTATTGACTTTGTTTAGGACTTATTCCTGGTCAGACACGGTGGCTCACGCCTATAATCCCAGAACTTTGGGAGGCTGAGGTGGGCAGATTACCTGATGTCAGGAGTTCGAGACCAGCCTGGCCAACATGGTGAAACCCTGTCTCTACTAAAAATACAAAAATTAGCTGGGTATGGTGGCAGGCATCTGTAATCCCAGCTACTTGGGAAGCTGAGGCAGGAGAATTGCTTGAACCCAGGAGGTGGAGGTTTCAGTGAGCTGAGATCATGCCACTGCACTTCAACCTGGGCAACAAGAGCAAAACTCCATCTCAGAAGAATGAAAAATTATTTCGATTATTATTTATAGTTATAAATTGTTCATTCTCATTGCTGATTAAGGCCACACTTGCTGGGTGGAGTGGAGCACACTTGCTGGGTGGAGAGGAGCTTCCTGTAATCACAGCTCCTCAGGAAACTGAGACAAGAGGATCACTTGAGCTCAGGAATTTGAGGCCAGAGAGAGGCAACATAGTGAGACACTGTTGCTAAAAAAAAAAAAAGATCATGCTTTATTTATCCATTCTTTTGCTAATGGACATTTGAATTGTTTCCAGTTTTGGGTGATGATAAACAATGCTTCTGTGGATATTCTTGTACATATACCCTGGTAAATTTAAACATACAATCTCTAAGATAAAGATTTGGGGGTAGAATTTCAAGGTCATGAGGTAAGCGTATCTTCAACTTGTTTAGATAATACAACACATTTTCAAATAATTTGTAGCAATTTACATCATTCACATTATGTAAGTTCCTGATGCTCCATATTTTGGTAACACAATTATTACAGTTAATACAGTTAATTCCATCTGTATAATGTAGTCTGTATTATTAGACTTTTATATTTTTGCTCATCTGATAGATGAGTAGTGGTATTTCATTGTGGCTTTAAAATACATTTCCCTGACAAATAATGACACTGAAGATTTAAAAATATGGCATTGGTTGTTGGGATTTTCTCTTTTGAGAAATGTTTGTTCAAGTCTTTTTTACTAGTTTTACTCCTGGTTTTCCTTGTTATTTGGAGGAGTTTCTTCATGTCCTGGATACTAATACTAATACTTTGTCAGTTATAGGCATACCTTGTTTTATTGTAGCTTTGCTTTATTGTGCCTCACAGATACTGCTTTTTTTTTTTTTTTTTTTTTTTTTACAAATTGAAGGTTATGGCAACTCCATATTGAGCAGGTGTTTCAACAGCATGGATTCCCTTTGTGTCTCTGTATCATATTTTGGTAATTTTTGCAATATTTCAAACTTTTAAATTATTGTTATATTTGCTTTGGTGATCTGTGATAAGTGATCTTTGATGGTATACTGTAGTTGTTGTGGGACACCATAAATCATGCCCATGTAAGATAGAGAACTTAATTGATAAATAAGTTAGATATAAGTTAAATGCTGTGTTCTGACTGCTCCACTGACTGACTATTCCCCTATCTCTCTCTCTCTCTTTGGGCTTCCCTATTCCCTGAGACACAGTAATATTGAAATTAGGCCAATTAATAACCCTACAATGATCTCTAAGTGTTCATATGAAAGGAAGAGTCATACATCTCTTACTTTAAATCAAAAACTGAAAATGATTGAGCTTAGTGAGGAAAGCATGCTTAAAGCCAAGATAGACCAATCTCTTGTGTCAAACAGTTCATTGTGCATTGAAAGAAAGTTCTGAAGAAAACTAAAGTACTCCTGTGGTGAACACATGAATGATAAGGAAGTGAAACAACCTTATTGTTGATATGGAGAAAGTGTGAGTAGCCTGGATAAAAGATCAAACCAACTACAGCATTCCTTTAAGCCAAAGCCTTATCCAGATCAAGGCCCTAATTCTCTTCAAATCTGAGAAGGCTGAGAGAGGTGAGGAAGCTGCAGGAGAAATGTCGTAAGCCAGCCAAAGTTGGTTCATGAGGTTTAAGGAAAGAAGCCATCTCCTTAACATATGAAGTTCAAGAAGATGCAGCAAGTGTTGATAGAGAAGCAGCAACAAGGTATCCAGAAGATCTAGCTAAGATAATTAATGCAGGTGGCCATATAAACAACAGATTTTCCATGTAGACAAAACACCCTTCTATTGGAAGAAGATGCCATGAGGACTTGCACAGTTAGAGGGGAGAAGTTAATGCCTGGCTTCAAAGCTTCGAAGAACAGGCTGACTCACTTGTTAAAGGCTGATGCAGCTGGTGACTTTAAGTTGAAGCCTGTGCTCATTTACCATTCCCTAAATCCCAGAGCCCTTAAAAATTATGAAGTCCCATTCACAATTGCTACAAAAAGAATAAAATACATAAGAATACAGTTAACAAGGGAAGTGAAGGACCTCTTCAAAGAGAACTACAAATCACTGCTCAAAGAAATCAGAGAGGACACAAATGGAGAAACATTCCACATTCATTGGACAGGAAGAATCAATATCATGAAAATGGCCATATTGCCCAATGTAGTTTATAGATTACGTGCTATTCCCATTAAACTACCACTGACATTCTTCACAGAATTAGATAAAACTATTTTAAAATTCACATGGAACCACAAAGAGCCCGAATAGCCAAGATAATCCTAAACAAAAAGAACAAAGCTGGAGGCATCATGCTCCCTGGCTTCAAACTATACTACGAGGCTATAGTAACCAGAACAGTATGATACTGCTACAAGAATAGACACATAGACCAATGGAACAGAATAGAGAACCCAGAAACAATACCGCACACCTACACCATTTGATCTTCAACAAACTTGACAAAAACAAGCAATGGTGAAAGGACTTCCTATTTAATAAATGGTGCTGGTAGTGCTGGCTAGCCGTGTTTAGAAAAGTGAAACTGGACACCTTCTTTACACCATATAGAAAAATTAACTCGAGATGGATTAAAGCCTTAAATATTAAACCCAAAACTATGAAAACTGTAGAAGAGGCTGTGCACGGTGGCTCACGCCTATAATCCCAGCACTTTGGGAGGCCGAGGCGGGTGGATCACGAGATCAGGAGATTGAGACCATCCTGGCTAACACGGTGAAACCCCGTCTCTACTAAAAATACAAAAAAAATTAACCGGGCATGGTGGCAGGCACCCGTAGTCCCAGCTACTCGGGAGGCTGAGGCAGGAGAATGGTGTGAACCCAGGAGGTGGAGGTTGCAGTGAGCCGAGATTGCGCCACTTCTCTCCAGCCTGGGCGACAGAGTGAGACATAGGCACAGGCAAAAATTTCATGACAAAAATGCCGAAAGCATTTGCAACAAAAACAAAAATTGACAAATGGGATCTAATTAAACTAAAGAGCTTTTGCACAGTAAAAGAAACTATCAGAGTGAACAGACAATCTACAGAATGGGAGAACATTTTTGCAATTTATCCATTTGACAAAAGTCTAATATCCAGTCTACAAGAAACTTAAATTTACAAGATAAAAACAAGGCCAGGCATGGTGGCTCACGCTTGTAATTCCAGCACTTTGGGAGGCCAGGGCGGGAGGATTACTTGAGGTCAGGAGTTTGAGACCAGCCTGGCCAACATAGTGAAACCCCTTCACTATTAAAAATACAAAAATTAGCTGGGCGTGGTGGCACACGCCTGTAATCCCAGCTACTTGGTACGCTGAGGCAGGAGAATCACTTGAACCTGGGAGGCAGAGGTTACAGTGAGCCGAGATTGCGCCACTGCACTCCAGCCTGGGCAATAGGGTGAGACTCTGTCTCAAAAAACAAACAAAAAACAACCCCATTAAAAATTGGTCAAAGGACATGAACAGACATATGAAAAAGAGCTCAATATCAGTGATCATTAGAGAAATGCAAATCAAAACCATAACGAGATACCATCTAATGCCAGTTAAAATGGATATTATTAAAAAGTCAAGAAACAACAGATGCTGGCAAGGTTGCAGAGAAAAAGGAACACTTTTACACTGTTGGTGGGAGTGTAAATTAGTTCAACCATTGTGGAAGATGGTGTGGCAACCTCTCAAAGATCTAGAGGCAGAAATACCATTTGACTGAGCAATCCCATTACTAGGTGTGTACCCCCAAATATGTAAATTATTCTATTATAAATATATATGCATGTGTATGTTCATTGCAGCAATATTCACAATAGCAAAGATATGGAATCAACCCAAATGCCCATCAATGATAGACTGGATAAAGAAAATGTGGTACATATACACCATGGAATACTGTGCAGTCCTAAAAAGGAATGAGATTATGTCCTTTGCAGTGACATGGATGGAGCTGGAAGCCATTATCCTCAGCAAAGTAACATAAGAACAGAAAACCAAACACTGCATGTCCTCACTTATATATAAGTGGGAGCTGAATGATGAAAACACATGGACACATGGTGGGGAACAACATACACTAAGGCTTGTTGTGGGGGATTGGGGGAGGAAGAGCATCAGGAAGAATAATGGATGCTGGGCTTAATACCTAGGTGATGGGATGATCTGTGCAGCAAACCACCATGGCACACATTTACCTATGTAACAAACATGGACATCCTGCACATGTACTCCTGAACTTAAAATACAAGTTGAAGAGAAAAAAAAAAAAAAAAAGAAAGAAAACCCTCAAGGTGATGGTACTAGGAGGTAGGGTCTTTGGGAGGTGATTGGGGCAGAGGGGTGGAGCCCTCACAAATGGGATTAGTGCCTTTATAAAAGAGGCTGTGGGGAGACTGCTTTCCCCTTCTGCCATGCGAGGATGCAACAGGAAGGTGCCACCTTTAAAGCAGAGAGTAGCCCTCATCAGACACTGGAAAAAAAAAAAAAAGAAAAACCTTCTGGAAAGGATTCACCACTCTAGAAGCCATTAAGAGCACTTTTGATTCATGAGACAAGGTCAAATATCAATATTAACAGGAATTTTGAAGAAGTTGATTCCAACCCTCATAGATGACTTTGAGGGGTTCAAGACTTCAGTGGATGAAGTATCTGCAGATATGGTGGAGATAGCAAGAGAACTAGAAGTGGATCCTGAAGATGTGACTGAATTGCTGGACTCTCATAATAAAACTTCAATGCAGAGTTGCTTCTTATGAATGAGCAAAGAAAGTGGTTTCTTGATATGGAATCTACTCCTGCTAAAGATGTTGTAAACAATTGTTTAAGTGACCAGAAAGGATTTAGAATATTACATAAACTTACTTGATAAAGCAGTGGCAGGGTTTGAGAAGATTGACTCCAATTTTGAAAGAAGTTCTTCTGTGGGTGAAATGCTATCAAACAACATTGCATACATTGTGTGTGTGTGTGTGTGTGTGTGTGTGTGAGAAAAGAGCTAATCAATGCAGCAAAGCAAATTTGATTGTTGTCTTTTTGTTGTTGTTATTATTGTTGAGACAGGATCTTGCTGTCTGTCACCCAGGCTGTAAAGCAGTGGTGCAATCATCGCTCAGTGTAATCTCTTTTTTTTTTTTTTTTTGAGACGGAGTCTCGCTCTGTCCCCCAGGCTGGAGTGCAGTGGCTGGATCTCAGCTCACTGCAAGCTCCGCCTCCCGGGTTTACGCCATTCTCCTGCCTCAGCCTCCCAAGTAGCTGGGACTACAGGCGCCCACCACCTCGCCTGGCTGGTTTTATGTGTTTTTTAGTAGAGACGGGGTTTCACCATGTTAGCCAGGATGGTCTCGATCTCCCGACCTCGTGATCCACCCGTCTCGGCCTCCCAAAGTGCTGAGATTACAGGTTTGAGCCACCACGCCCAGCCTCAGTGTAATCTCAAACTCCTGGAATCAAGCAATCTTCCTGCCTCAGCCTCCCAAGTAGCTAGGACTACAGGCACGTACCACCAAACCCAGCTATTTAAATTTTTTTTTTTTTTTAATAGACATAGGGTCTCACTATGTTGCTTAGGCTGGTCTCAAACTCTTAGTCTCAAATAACCCTCCCGCCTTGGCCTCCCAAAGTTCTGGTATTACAGGCATGAGCCACCACGCCTGGCTCATTGTCGTCTTGTTTTATGAAATTGCCACAGCCATCCAACCTTCAGCAACCACCATTCTGATCAGTCAGCAGCCATCAACAGTGAGGCAAAGCTCTCCACCAGCAAAAAGATTATTTGCTGAAGGCCTAGATGATCATTAGCACTTTTTAGCAATAAAGCATTTTTAAAAATAAAAGTACATACATTATTTTTTTCAGACATAATGCCATGTACATTCAATTAGACTATGTATAATATAAATACAACATATACACTGGTAAACTAAAAGAATTGTGTGGCTCATATTATTGCAATATCAGTTTTATTGAGGTGGTGTGTAACTGAACTGGCACTGTCTCCAAAGTTATGCCCGTATATATGTTGCAAATATGTTTTCTTACTCTGAGGGTTGACTTTTTGCTCTTTCTGTATTGCTTTTTATAAGTAGAAGTTCTAAAATTAATTTTGTCAGTCTTTTTCTTCATAATGAGTGTTTTTGTGTTCATTTAGGAAATCCTTCCCTAGTCCAAGGTCAAGAAGAAACCATTCTGTGTGTATTCTATTCTCACATCCATTGTGTTTTATTTTTCCATATGCTGTGAAAGAGGGGTCTAATTTCATTTTTTCATTGTGCAGTATTATTTATTGGAAAGTCCATTCCGTCTCCACTGCTCTGCAATGACATCTCTGTCATAAATCAAATTTCAGACAAGTCTGTTTCTGAGCTGTTTGTGAGTTGTCTTTCTGTGTATATTCATCTATTTCCCTATGCATGTGCCAATACCACATTGTCTTACTCACTATAGCTTTATAATATATCTTGATGTCTAGTAACACACATCTTCCTCTTTGTTCTTTGTCTTCAAGTGTTTTGTTATAGTCTGAGTTGTGTCTCCCCCAAAAATGTATGTTGAAGTTTTCATATCTCAGAATGTGACCTTATTTGGAAATAAAGTAATTGCAGATAATGTCCTCATTAGTTAAAATGAGGACATGTTGGAGTAGGGTGGGCCCCTAATCCAGCACAAATGATGTCCTTGTACGATGAGGGCTATGTGATGACAGAAACACACAAGGAGAATACTATGCGATGATGAAGGCAGGTTGGAGTTATGCAGCTGCAAGCCAAGGAAAATTAAAGACTGCCAGGAAACCACCAGAAGCTGAGAAAAAACAAGGAAGGATTCTCTGTACAGGCTTCAGGGGAAGCATCAACCAGGAAATACCTCAATTTTGAACGTGTAGCTGTCAGAACTGTGGGACAATAAACTTTTTGAAGCCAGTACCACCTGGTTGTGGTGGTCTTTGTTATAGCATCTCTAGAAAACTAATACAAGTGCCTTGATTGTTTTGGCTTTTTGCATTTCTATATTAATTTTAAAAGCAGTTTGTCAAATTCCATAAAAATTTATGATTTTGATAAGATTGCATTGAATTTATGCATAAATTGTGGAAGAAATGCCATATTTTTAATACTGACTGTTCCAATCCTTGGACAGTCTCCTCTATATTACTCTTCTTTTAGTCTCTCAACAAGGTTTTGTAATTTTCTCTATAAAGGTCTTAAACATCTTTATTAGATTTATTCCTAAGTAATTGGTAATTTTTTAATGCTATTGTAAATGGTATCTTTCATAAAATTAAAATTTCTATTTGTTGGTGGTGTAAATAGATTTTTATATATTGATTTATTATCTAAAATGTTTGCTAAACTTGCTTGTTCTAAATGCCAACAATTTATTTATATATATATTTTGGATTTTTGTATATAATCATCATCAGTTGTAAATGATCGTAATTATGTTTTTTCCTTTACTTTAATTTCTTACCTTTAATTTCTTTTTTTTTCCCTCATGGCTGGGCCCTCCAGTGAAATGTTGACTAGAGCTTCTCCAAGAGAACACCAAATGGCGGATGACGCCGGTGCAGCGGGGGGGGGGGGCCCGGAGGCCCTGGTGGCCCTGGGATGGGGAACCGCGGTGGCTTCCGCGGAGGTTTCGGCAGTGGCATCCGGGGCCGGGGTCGCGGCGGTGGACGGGGCCGGGCCGAGGCCGTGGAGCTCGCGGAGGCAAGGCCGAGGATAAGGAGTGGATGCCCGTCACTAAGCTGGGCCGCTTGGTCAAGGACATGAAGATCAAGTCCCTGGAGGAGATCTACCTCTTCTCTTTGCCCATTAAGGAATCTGAGATCATTAACTTTTTCTTGGGGGCTTCTCTCAAAGACGAGGTTTTGAAGATTATGCCGGTGCAGAAGCAGACCCGTGCTGGCCAGCGCACCAGGTTCAAGGCGTTTGTTGCTATCGGGGACTACAATGGCCACGTAGGCCTGGGTGTTAAGTGCTCCAAGGAGGTGGCCACTGCCATCCGTGGGGCCATCATCCTAGCCAAACTCTCCATTGTCCCAGTGCGCAGAGGCTACTGGGGGAACAAGATCGGCAAGCCCCACACCGTCCCTTGCAAGGTGACAGGCCGCTGCGGCTCTGTGCTCCTGCGCCTCATCCCTGCACCCAGGGGCACTGGCATCGTCTCAGCGCCTGTGCCCAAGAAGCTGCTCATGATGGCTGGTATTGATGACTGCTACACCTCAGCCCGGGGCTGCACTGCCACCCTGGGCAACTTCGCCAAGGCCACCTTCGATGCCATCTCTAAGACCTACAGCTACCTGACCCCTGACCTCTGGAAGGAGACTGTGTTTACCAAGTCTCCCTATCAGGAATTCACTGACCACCTTGTCAAGACCCACACCAGAGTCTCTGTGCAGCGGACCCAGGCTCCACCTGTGGCTACAACATAGGGTTTTTATACAAGAAAAATAAAGTGAATTAAGCCTGAAAAAAAAAAAAAAAAAAAAAAAAAAGAAATGTTGACTAGAAACAGTGATAGCAGACTTTCTTGTCTTGTTCCTGATCTCAAATGAAAAACTTTCAGCATTTAAGTATGATGTTTACTGTATGTTTTTACAAATATCCTTTATCAAATTAAAGAAGATTTCTTCTTAGTTTGTGCAGAGCTTTATTTGATGAAATCGTAAATGGATATTAAAGTGTGTTAAGTACTTTTATCTGCCTATATTGAGATGACCATATGACTTTTTTCTCCTTTAATCTGTTAACATAGTGAAATACATTAATTAATTTTTGAATATTAAACCACTCATACGTTTCTGGGATAAATGGGATAAATCCAACTTGATTATGATCTGTTTTTATAGGTTGCTAGATTGTATTTGCAAATCCAGTAGAGCAAACTATTAGCTCAGGATTTTTGCATCTATGCTCATATATTAGGGTTCTCTAGAGAAACAAAACAAATATATGCACAAAAGGAGATTTATTATGTGGAATGACTCATGCAGTTATGGAGGCTGAGAAGTCCTACGATATGCTGTTGGTAAGCTAGAGACATAGGAAAGCTGGTAGTGTAATTCAGTCAGAGTCCAAAGGCCTGATGAGATTAGATGAAATGAAATGTGGCAGGCCAGGCGTGGTGGCTCATGCCTGTAATCCCAGCACTTTGGGAGGCCTACGTGGGCGGATCACAAGGTCAGGAGATTGAGAACCATCCTGGCTAACACGGTGAAACCCCGTCTCTACTAAAAATACAAAAAAAAAAAAAAAATTAGCCAGGTGTGGTGGCGGGCACCTGTAGTCCCAGCTACTTGGGAGGTTGAGGCAGGAGAATGGTGTGAACCTGAGAGGCAGAGCTTGCAGTGAGCCAAGATCGCACCATTGCACTCCAGCCTGGGCAACACAGCAAGACTCTGTCTCAAAAAAAAAAAAAGGCTGGGCGTGGTGGCACGTGCCTGTAATCCCAGCACTTTAGGAGGCCAAGGTGGATGGATCACGAGGTCAGGAGATCAAGACCATCCTGACTAACATGGTGACACCCTGTCTCTACTAAAAATACAACAAATTAGCTGGGCATGGTGGCGGGTGCCTGGTGCCTGTATTCCCAGCTACTTGGAAGACTGAGGCAGGAGAATGGTGTGAACGCCGGAGGCGGAGCTTGCAGTGAGCTTGAGATCGCGCCACTGCTCTCCAGCCTGGGGGACAGAGCAAGACTCTGTCTCAAAAAAAAAAAAAAAAAAGAAAAAAGAAAAGAGATGTGGCAATTCAACCAGTAAGGCAGGAAAAAAGGGGTGAACTCCTCCTCCTTCCAGCTTTTATTCTACTCAGGCCCTCAGTGGATTGGATGATACCCAACCATGTTGCGGAAGACAATCTTGTTTTACTGAGTCCACTGGTTCAGATGCTAATCTCATCCAAAAACACATTTACAGACACACCTAGAGACAATGTTTAATCCATGCACTCCATGACCCACCCAAATTAACACATAAAATTAACCATCATAGCTCATAAGTGAGGTAGGCCTGTAATTTTCTTTTCTTTATAATATCATTGTTAGGTTTTGGTATCACAGTTATGCTAGCCATATGAAATGAGTTGGACAGTATTTTCTATTTTTCTATTCTCTGGAAGAGGTTGTATATAATGGGAATTATTAATTCTTTGCGCGTTTGTTAAAACTCACCAGTAAAATCATCTGGACCTGGAGTTTTCTTTCTGGGCACACTTTGACTACTGATTTAACTTCTTTACTGTTTATAGGATTCAATATTTTCTATTTCTTCTGATGTCAGTTTTATATATGATATTCCTCTAGGTTTTTATAAAATTTCATCTAAAATTTAAAATTTATTGACAAAAATCTGTCAATAATATGCTCTTATTATTTGTTTAACGTGTGTAGCATAAGTAGCGGTTCCCTTCTTTACCTTTGATATTTGTTATTCATTCCTTTTTTATTTTTTCCTGATCAGTTTCACCAAAGCTTTGTCAATTTTGTTAGTTTTTCTCGAAGAAAGACCTTTTGACTTTATTGGCTTTTGTCCATTGTTTTTTATTTAATTTCTGTCTACTCTGTCCTTATTATTTATTTCCTTCTTTTCTTCAGTTTTCTTTTTCTTTTTCTAATTTCTAGAGACAAATGTTTAGCTTACTAATTTTTAGTCCTTATAATTTCCTGACATATTCAGTTTAAGTTATAGGTTTCCCTCTAAGTATTGTTTTAGTTGTATCTTAAAGTTCTGGTATTCAAGTTTGTACATTATCATTCAATTTAAATTATTTTCTAATTTCTCTCATTATTTATTTTCTTTGGCCCATTTCATAATTTCTCAAAAAAATGGCAATTTTTGTAGCTATCTTTCCAAAATGTATAGTGGTCACGGAACATTCTTTGTATGATTTTAGTCCTTTGAAATTTGTTAAGACTTGCTTTATGGTCCAGTATATGGGCAATTTTTGTAAATATTTCTTGTGTACATCTACATTTGGAGTCAGTGTTCTATGTATGTCTGGTACATCTAGTAAGTCAGTTTGTTAATTGTGTTGTTCAGATCTTTTGTCCTCATTTTTCTATGTTTGTCTTACATAAATTGGGGAAGAAATGTAATCTTTTTAATGTTAATGTTAAATGTCTTTTTTTGTTGTTTTGAGACAGAGTCTTGCTCTGTTGCCCAGGCTGGAATGCAGTGTGGTGATCTCAGCTCACTGCAACCTCCTCCTCCCAGGTTCAAGCAATTCTCCTGCCTCAGTCTCCCGAGTAGCTGGGACTACAGGCACATGCCACCATGCCTGGCTAATTTTTGTATTTTTAGTGGAGATGGGGTTTCTCCATGTTAGCCAGGCTAGTCTTGAACTTCTGACTTGAAGTGATTCACCCACCTCGGCCTCCCAAAGTGCTGGGATTACAGATGTGAGTTACCGTGCCCAGCCAATGTTAAATGGCTTAATATTGATAGTAAATGTTGTGTCATTTACTGAGAGAGGTATGCTAAATCTCCTAGTATGATTGTGGGTTCCTTTATTTATCTTTGTAGATCAGTTTTTGCTTCACATATTTTGAGGCCATGTTAGGTGTGTACAAATTTAAAATTTTATCTTCCTAGTCAATTGAAATTTTATCATTAGGAAGACTCTTTATTTAGAATACTTTTTTTTTTTTTTAAGATGGAGTTTTGCCTTGTCACCCATGCTGGAATGCAATGGCATGATCTCGCCTCACTGTAACCTCTGCCTTTTGGGTTCAAGCGATTCTCCTGCCTTAGCCTCCTAAGTAGCTGGGATTATAGGCACCCACCACCATGCCCAGCTAATTTTTTGTATTTTTAGTAGAGAGAGGGTTTCACCATGTTGACCAGGCTGGTCTTGAACTCCTGACCTCAGGTGATCCACCTGTCTCGGCCTTCCAAAGTGCTGGGATTACAGGCATGAGCCACAGTACCCGGACACTTTTTTCCTTAAAGTTGATTTTGTGTGATAGTAACATTAGTGCACACAGCTTTTTTATGGTTATTTGCATGGTTTATGATTTTTGCATCTTTTAATTTTCAATTTCTCAATGTCGTTTTAAAAATCCAGGTTAAAAATCTTTGTTTCTAACACTGGAACATCTAGTCTATTTACATTGAAGGTAAACATTGATATATTTTTATTTAATTATGTTATTTTATTTTATTTTATTTATTTATGTTTGACATGCCATTTTTTTCTCTCCTTGTTTGCTTTTTTTCCGGATTGACTGGCAATATTTTTTAAAATCATTAACTTTGTAGTTATATACTTCAGTTTTATTCTTTTAGTAATTACACTATACATTATAACATGCCTAATTTACTTATCAAAATCTAAGGTTAATAAAAACTTTGCCCTTCCTCCAGGTAATACAGGCAGTTTGTTAGTAGTATTTCATTTCCACTATGGCTGACTTTATTTTTTCCTCCATTTTAACTTTTTGAGTTACTTCAACATCATTACTCCACAGAATCATTGAAATGGATAGGCAATTTATTAATAGGAAGACATGATAAATTTAACATTGTTAGATACAATTTCCAAACCAGTTTTAACTGGAAATTCAAAACTTACTTACATGTGTCTTCCATTGAGTTTTGGAGCTTTTGAGGAACACAGAACTCATTGTATAAGTTCTTATATTTAGACTTCTAAAGATTTTAAATATAAATAGGTATTTTAAGGGTAGATTTTTTACTTTAGCATAAATTTGGCCCACTTATTCTGTGTAGCACTTGGTGGGTGCTTTTAATCTGAAGGCCACTGTATTTTTTCTATTTTGGAAAAGTTTATGCCATTTCTTCAATGTTATTTTCTGGTGCTCCCATTATATATATGTTGGAGATGCCCAGTGGATCTTCCGTATTTTTTATAATGTGTTTGCACCTCTTTATTCCACCAAAATGGGTTTTGGGTAAATTCCCAGTACTCTTTCAATATATCAATTCTGGATTCCATTATCTCAATTATTAAGGTTTTTGAAAACTTAAACTCTAATTTTTCGTTTCCAGGATTTCTCACTGTATCAGTCTGTTCTCACATTGCTACAAAGAAATACCTGAGACTGGGGAATTTATAAAGAAAAAAGGTTTAATTGGCTCATGGTTCTCCAGGCTGTACAGGAAGCATAGCAGTTGCTTCTGGGAGCCCTCAGGGAACTTTTTTTTTTTTTTTGGAACAGAATCTCGCTCTGTCGCCCAGGCTGGAGTGCAGTGGCCGGATCTCAGCTCACTGCAAGCTCTGCCTCCCAGGTTTACGCCATTCTCCTGCCTCAGCCTCCCGAGTAGCTGGGACTATAGGTGCTCGCCACCTCGCCCGGCTAGTTTTTTGTATTTTTTTAGTAGAAACGGGGTTTCACCGTGTTAGCCAGGATGGTCTGGATTTCCTGACCTGGTGATCCGCCCGTCTTGGCCTCCCAAAGTGCTGGGATTACAGGCTTGAGCCACCGTGCCCGGCCCCTCAGGGAGCTTTTACTCATGGTGGAAGACAAAGAGGGAGAAGGTGCATCTTACATGCCAGGAACAGGAACGAGAGAGAGAGAGAGAGAGAGAGAGAGAGAGAGGAGGTGGGGGGAGGTGTCACACACTTTTAAACAACCAGATCTCATGAAAACTCACCATCATGAGGACAGTACCAATGGGGATGGTACTGAATCATTCATGAGAAACTACCCCCATGATCTAATCACCTACCACCAGGCCCCACCTCCAACACTAGGGATTACAATTCAACATGAAATTTGATGTAGATGCAGACCCAAACTAAATCAGTAACTTTTTTTCTTTCTTTTCTTTTCTTTTTTTCTTTTTTTTTTTTTTGAGACAGAGTCTTGCTCTGTTGCCCAGGCTGGAGTGCAATGGCCCGATCTCAGCTCACTGCAACCTCTCTCTCCTGGGTTCAAGCCATTCTTCTACCTCACCCTCCCCAGTAGCTGGAACTACAGGCACGCACCATCACACCTGGCTAATTTTTGTATTTTTAGTAGAGACGGAGTTTCACCATATTGGCCAGGCTGGTCTCGAACTCCTGACCTCGTGATCCACCAGCCTCAGTCTCCCAAAATGCTGGGATTACAGGCATGAGCCACTGCACCCGGCCAGTAATTTTTTAAAAGGGCAATTTTATTGGAAAAGCTTCAGGTTCACTGCAACATTAAGAGGAAGGTACAGAAATATAGCTTTTTCCAGCTTCCTTTCCATTTTCTCTCTCTCTTTTTTTTTTTTTGGATAGAGTCTTACTCTGTTGCACAGGTTGGAGTGCAGTGGTGTGATCGTGGCTCACTGCAACCTCCGCTTCCTGGGTTCAAGTGATTCTCCTGCATCAGCCTCCTGAGTAGCTGGGATTACAGGCATGTGCCACCATGCCCAGCTAATTTTTGTATTTTTAGTAGAGACGGGGTTTCACCATGTTGGCCAGGCTGGTCTGAAACTCCTGACCTTAGGCAATCTGCCCACTTCGGCCTCCCAAAGTGCTGGGATCCACCCTAGTCTCTTACTTCAAGCAGTGTGACTGTATTTCATCTTCTGCCTCACATCGGATGCATAGTCTTGATTTCCCTTAAGGATGTAAATTCCTGTCTGCCTTTGCCTACTGCATCCACCAGTTTATTGCTCTGTGTTTCTGTTAGAATTCTCTTCTGTTGCAACCTAAATTTCATAAGAGCAGGAACTTTATTCTCTTCAGCTCAGCATCCTTTGTGTAGAACAATGTCTGTCACATTGTTGCTAAATAAAAGCTTGTTAAGTAAATTAATGAATGAATATTTGGTTTCTGACCCACAGAAATGTTTGTCTTTTTGTAAGCTTGGCTGCAATTATTTTTTTTTTCAAATTTCTGTTTTATCTTTCATTGCTATAAACTTATTTGGGGTGGGGAGTGGCCCAAAACATGAATTTATGACATTATCTTGATCTGAAGTTGTGGCTAAATGTATATATATTAATACAGTTAGCTTTTTGCCTAATAGGAATGGATCACATGTGCTGCATTATCAGTCCTTATCTCACACAACCTTCAAATGCTTAAAGTTTTTAAGAATTTGAGCTTCACAAACTCGAAGTAATTTCCTAAGCACATCTTGATTTAATTTTCCTCCATACTCTAATGGTGAATAGCATTAGAATTTTCATGTTATATTTAACTTGATGAAAACCTGCCAAAAATAGTCATCAAACATAGCTTGTCTAATTAGCCTTTTTCTGTATGATTGTAATTGTGAAAGGGCAGAAAGTCTTGCAGGATATAGCATGCCCAGAGAATTAATTGGAAGCATACCCCAAAGAAGATTTGGCATATGTGTCAGTTTTCTCTTGCTGCTGTAACAAATTGCCACAAATTTAACAGCTTAAAACAATATCCATTTGTTTTCTCACAGATCTGTAGAACAGAAGTCTGGTATGGCATGGCATGTATTCTTTGTTCAGGATCTCACAAAGCCAAAATCAAGGTATTGGTAGGGCTGCATTCATTTTTGGTGGCTATTGGGAAGAATCTATATCCAAGCTGTATCCAAGGTATTAATCATGCCTTTTTATTTCTGTATTTCTGATGCTTTGACATCTGGGACTTTGCTGGCGCTCCCGTGCCTGTACCTCCCAGGGCTAGCCAATTCCTAGAGATAGTAAATGACTTGCCTTTGAGTGTACCTTTCATATGCAAATTAGCAAACCCACCAGAACCACTTCATTTATCAGACTCACATTCAGGACCCTTTTCCACTTGCTCAGTTATCCCAGGGCCCAGGTACCAGGCACGTGGGGAAAACCTCTATTCTCCAGAACCCAGTGTAATTTTTCTAACTTCCAGTTCTAAACCTGCATACTCCGCCTCACTCATTTCTTCCTATGGAAACCACAATTAGGGTTCTTGTGTCCTGACCAACCCTGGTGCTTCCCTGTGTGGTGTGACGTGCCCCCTCCTTTTGGCAGCTGTGAGTAACAAACTGTCTTTTCAATGGCAACTATCTTCTGATCTTTTGGCCCACCATATCTGAATAATAATAGGACTTACATTTTATTTTTTTTTTATTTATTTTTTTTTTTGAGAGGGAGTCTCGCACTGTCGCCCAGGCTGGAGTGCAGTGGCTGGATCTCAGCTCACTGCAAGCTCCGCCTCCCGGGTTTTGCGGCATTCTCCTGCCTCAGCCTCCCTATAGCTGGGACTACAGGCGCCCGCTACCTCGCCCGGCTATTTTTTTGTATTTTTTAGTAGAGACGGGGTTTCACTGTGTTAGCCAGGATGGTCTCGATCTCCTGACCTCGTGATCCGCCCGTCTCAGCCTCCCAAAGTGCTGGGATTACAGGCTTGAGCCACCGCGCCCGGCCCAGGACTTACATTTTAAAGCACAAACTTACTCAGGTTGTTGGCAGAGTTCAGTTCCTTCTCATGCCTCCTACGCAGCCCCCTTCACCTTCAAGCCCACAACAGCACATTATATCTTTCTCATACTTTCAATTCCTTTGACTTCCTTTTCTATTACATCTCTCTGACTTCCTCTCCTGCTTTTAAGGGTAAATGTGATTATTTGGGGTCCCCTTGGATAATCCAGAATAATTTCCCTATTTTAGGGTCAGCCGATTAGAAACCTTCATTAGATCATTAACATCCTTTTACCATGTAATGAACCATAACCGTAGGAGTAATCCCGGGGCAAAGACCATGCAGACGAAAATTTTGCATACCACAACATTTTAGAAGTTAAATAAGAAAAGCTGGCTTCAAAATTTGGGAAGATATTATTAGAAGTTAATTTTTTTTATCTGTTCACATTACTGGCTGCAGGCTTTATTTATTTATTTATTTATTTATTTATTTATTTATTTAAGAGACAGGGTCTCACTGCGTTGTCCAGGCCAGTCTCGAACTCCTGGGCACAAGCAATACTCTGAGTAGCTGGGACTGCACATGTGTGCCCTTGTGACTGGCTTACTGGCTACAGTCTTTAAGTTTCTGTGTTAAGAATTTCTATATTAAGATGGCTTTAGAATGGTATGACTGAAATAATTTCCTCTGTGAGAAATGGACCAGTTAAGTATGAGTCTAATTTTGCTTCTATTATGCATCAGGCCAAGATACTAAGCTTGCTTGACCCTTAGACTGTGTTCTCCTCTATTTGAAATTCCTAATATTTCTCTAAGGGGAAAGCTTAGGTGTTTTTGTGTTCTGTCACGCATAATTACCCCCACAGGACTCCTTAATACTCATTGTATTTTTCCATCATAGTAACTTTATATTGACTTCATCTGCTTATATGCTTATTGGGGAAAAAGTTCCGAGGCATAATTATACATTGATAGTTTAAAAAGTCTGACTTACATTGCCTAGTACCTGAACACAATTAAAAATACCTTATTTGCTGCAATTAATACAGGACCAAATAATGCAAATGTAAAGCATCTCAAAGACAAACATTTTCCAAGATCATTTTGTCCCATTACCTAGGTGCTTTCTGAAATGTTAGCAAGTGTGTTCTTCTTGTCCTACAAGTGCTTAGTCCCTCAATTCCTCTAACCCTGTTTTCCTATGCCCTTTTCTCTTCTTTTGTCATTTAAACATTTTTCTTATGTTTGCTCCTTGCTTTTTCCCTTCTCCATTTTATATTTATTTCTCTGTGTGCATGTCCTAATCTTGCTTTACGGATTTCTTCGTTATGTGATTTCATCACTCACTTTGTTTTTCCTGGTTTTTCAATTTCCTTGGATTGTTGTTTCCTTTTTCTTTTCATTGTGTTTTTTCCAGCAAGCTTTGTTGCCTCATATCATTTGCTCCTCAAACACAGCATTTTCTTCCAAAACAGATCTATACAATTTTTTGGCAAATAAACCTATAGTACACGCTGAAGTCTACTGATAGGAGAGGAAAGAGTAGTAATATTAGTGATAGTAACTGGCAATGTGAAGTTGGGTTTAGATATAGGGTCTTCCTCACCCTATTCCCAGTTACTCAAATTTTAGCCTTAGTTTTCTATCTTCAGAATATTACGGATTAGAATAACACAGTAAGGACAGATAACTACCTGAAGGTTAAGTGTTTTTCAATTTCTTGCCCAAACAGGAGGGCACGGCAGTCTTATGTGTTGGCTCAGGTTCAGAGGCATGCTTCTCATGTTTTTCATGCCTTTATAAAAGAAGTTCAGAGTTGCTCCAGCCCTAACATCTCATATGCCAAGAGTTCTGAATTTATCCCTGTAGGGTACGCTGTAGTTAGTACACTGTGTGCTTAATGAGTCTCTGTTTGGGGATAAAGCTTGACCCTGAGCTCCTTCACATCTGAACTGTCATTATTTTCTCAAAGTAAGTTACATTGACCGTAGCCTTGCCATTTGCTTGGTATGCTGCTCTGGAGCTGCTTTAACTCATGAAAGATTGGTGAAGTTTTCGTTTGGCCATGGTAGTTACAACAAAACCAGAGTTGGCTTTTGCAAAATCGTTTTGCTTTTGAGGCCTGGCCTTTGAAAACCGTTAGGATCTTTTGCAAGGCTTTTAAGAAAAATACCTTGTGAGAGTCAAGTCCAGTTTTGTTTTGTTTTTAAACTGCCACTATCATGGGAAATCTAGGCAGAGGAATCAGTTCCCCCTGTTCTCAGAGTTTAAGCAATGCCATACAAGACACAGATGGGTAGCATTTTGCCTGTTAGGATATTTCCACTACTTTTTCTCCTGCTACAATTATTAAACAAATAAACAAAAAACCCAACAGCAAGTGATTCAGGTCTCCTTTTTTTGTTTGTTTCTTGGTTGTTCAGGGCTTCTCTTCCTGTGTACTGATATGACACAAGGAGGCTCCCATAAATGCGGTGTTTAAGAGATATTTTACTCTATGAGATATATAGTATCATACTGTCTATGCTAGGCTAAAGATTAGGATCGCTAACTTGACGTTGAGTTTATATTCACATTTCCTTTCTCTCTTTCTCTGTCTCCCTCCCTCCCTCCCTCCCTCTCTCTCTCTCTCTCTTTCTCTCTTTCTTTCTCTCTTTCTTTCTCTCTTTCTTTCCTTCTTTCCTTCCTTCCTTCCCTCCCTCCCTCCCTCCCTCCCTCCCTCCCTCCCTCCCTCCCTCCCTCCTTCCTTCCTTCCTTCCTTCCTTCCTTCCTTCCTTCCTTCCTTCCTTCCTTCCTCTCTCTCTCTTCCTCCCTTTCTTCCTTCCTTTCCTTTCTTCTTGCTCTGTCACCCAGGCTGGAGTGCAGTAGCACGATCACAGTTCACTACCGCCTTGACCTCCTGGGTTCAATTGATCCACCTGCCTCACCCCCTGAGTAGCTTGGACTACAGGCATGCACCACTTTGCATGGCTAATTTTTATAGTTTTTTGTAGAATAGGGTTTCACCATGTTGCCCAGGCTGGTCTTGAACTCCTGAGGTCAAGCCACCTGCCTGCCTCAGCCTCCCAAAGTGCAGGGATTACAGGCATGAGCCACCATACCCAGCCTCCCTTCATACTCTAAAACTTACAGTACATTGAGGTACTAAAGATTTACACACACACCCCCCCCCCCCCCAACACACACATCTTCCACAGTGTTAAAAGAAAAAAAAAATGTGACCGGAAAGATTTAAGCCCAAAATAAAGTAGAATTTATTTTCTTTCCTTTTCTTTCATTCCTTCCTTCCTTCCTTTCTTTTTTTAAAGACAGGTCTCTCTGTTAACCAGGTTTGAGTGCTGTGGCATGGTCACAGCTCACTGACCTCCTGGGCTCAAGGGATTCTCTCATCTCAGCCTCCTGAGTAGCTGGGACTACAGGCACGTGCCACTGTGCCTGGCTAGTTTTAATTTTTTTTTTTTTTTTTTGTAGAGATGGAGTCGGGGGTGAGGGTCTCACTATATTGCCTAGGCTGGTCTTGAACTCCTGGCCTCAGAGATCCTCTTGCCTTGGTCCTCAAAGTGCTGGGTTTGGAGGCGTGAATCACCCCGCCTGGCCTAAAGTCGAATTTCTTGAATGCTGAGATTATTAAGGGATTTAGTATTGATAGAGAATCCACTAGGTACCTACACTTACATATATCATCTTATTTAATTCTGCTAACTACCATGTGAGGGAGGTATCATACGCCTCATTTTATAAATTAAATGAGGACTCAGAGAATTAGAAGTATTTAAGGTAAGTGGGAGTGAGGAACACTAGGTCTGTCTTTCTCGAAGGTTTATGCTTTTTTCAGCACAGTGGCCAGAATAGATTTTGAGTTTTTTTTCCCCTGAAAGTCTTTAAATTCTTATTTTTAGTAGTTCAGGATCATTTAGTGGAAGTCTGGAGGTGAAAATAATGGAAAGATAGCTCTCAGAGGTGCTGGGAGATGTAGGTTCTAGAGCTGGTACTAGTTTCCACATGTGAAAGTAGAGACACAGCTGCTTATTTTGCCTAAATCTTGTCAGTTGTGAAGCAGTCTTTACAGGCAAAGTGCTATTATTGAGTAAGAAAATGTCAACCATTTTTTTTTTTTTTTTTTTTGTGGGGTAAACAGAACACAGTTTGAGGTTTTTCCTACTACTACTCACTTTACTAGATTATCTGCCTCTAGCGAAAAGTGATTACGATTAAAATTCACAAACTCATGAATCAAGAAGACGTGAATAGTCAGCATAACTCATGCCTGTTGCCTTGCTTAGGATTACTAAATCATTAGAACAAGGAGAGAATGGCTCCTGTCTTGTGGCAAAAAGTTAAAAAAGTGGTAACTTTGGAATTTAAGCCAGAATCATAGGTCTTGTTGTCAGGTAGGCCCTCATGAAGTCATCTGCCTTAATCCCACCTTTGGCCAGGCAAGGTATAAATCCCTACTTTATGGATAAAATAACAGAGGCTAAGAGGTTACACTTGGTAAGTTGCAGAAGGGTGCCATGAGTGGGGAGCTGGGAGTAGAATCATCTCCAAGAGCAATCTTCTTCCTATTGCAAAACACCAAAGCAAGTCCTGGTGTCAGAGATGTCTCTTTTCTAACGGCTCACTTAGTTTTGCATTCCCCGACCTGGGAGTGATCTGTCTCCTCACCTTCTGAGTCAACCACTGAGGCTAATCTACAAATGATAACTAAAAATCTTTGAAATAAAAGGACCTTCCATAATAGCTCTCTCTAACAGACCCTGAAACACCTGCATTGCATATGCTGACCCTAGATCACCACATCCAGAACACCTGGGTTAATTTCTATAGTTTCAGAAACAGGTTATTCATTGCTTTTATGTGAAGTAAGTAGTGAGTGTCGCAGATTTTCCCCACAAAATTTCCCTTGGCAGCCTCTTTTTACTTCAGGTGTTTAGGGTCTGCTATCTTGTTAATCATTCAATAAACCAGAATGTGAACATTTCACAAGTCTCTGATTGTACCTGGTGTATGTGCATCCGTGCACCATTCCCCCATTCAAAGTTGTTTCATACTGGAATGGCCCTCATCACAGTAAGTTCTTGCCAGCTGTTTGTTAGGAACTCTGTGAAGAGGATCCAGGCATAAGATTAAGATTCAAACTAGATGAGTTTCTGGGGTCTCTTAATCCTGTGAAACTATGGTTTTTTGATATCAGCATTGGTCAACTGAGAGTCATGAGCCTTAGATAACCACTCGCTAGCGGTAGTGATCAGTACAGACAGCCACTTTGAATGTGTGTGTGTGTGTATTTAAATGGGGCTTATGTTTTAAATGCCTCACGAACTTTCAAAGAGGGCACTGAGAGAGTTATATCTTTAAATGCTATCGGGTAGTGGCACAGTAGCCTTAAAGATGATAGGAATAGGATAAATTTGTTAATTTCACTGCTTGGCAATTAGGGTAATCATAGTTACCCTAATTTTCTCTTCATCTTCATGGTTATGACAAATATTTTATGTAAAGTGATAGATAGTAAATATTTAGGCTTTCTGGGTCACTTAAGCTCTCTGTCACATATTCTCGTTTTTTTTCCTCCTTCTCCTCTTCCTCTTATTTGTCCTCCTTGTCCTCAATTCTTTCAAAACCTTTCTTAGCTTGGAGACAGTACAAAGGCAGGATGCAGGCCACATTTGGCTCAGGGACCGATAGATTTCTAACTCCTGGGCTATATCATAGTTGTTTCTTTTTTAAATACTTCATTATTAATGGAAAGTTAGATTGTTCACATTTTTCACTGTTTCAAGAAATGCTGTAGTTAAAATCCGACTACTTGTGTTTTTGTGGATATATGCTGTATTAGTCCGTTTTCATGCTGCTGATAAAGACATACCTGAGACTCAGTAATTTACAAAAGAAAGGGGTTTAGTGGACTTACATTTCCACATGGCTGGGGAGGCCTCACAATCATGGCAAAAGGCAAGGAGGAGCAAGTCACATCTTATGTGGATGGCGGCAGGCAGAGAGCTTGTGCAGGGAAACTCCTGTTTTTAAAACCATCAGATCTCTTGAGACTCATTCACTATCATGAGAACAGCGCAGGAAAGACCCACCCCCATAATCCAGTCACCTCCCACCGGGCTCCTCCCGTGACATGTGGGAACTGTGGGAGTTACAATTCAAGATGAGATTTGGGTGGGGACACAGCTAAACCATGTCATATGCTAATAAAGTCCTAGAAGTTTAATCAATGGTTAAAGGGTTTTGTATTTATATTGAGATGGATATTGCCAAATTAACCTTTGCAAAGTTTGTACCATTTATATGTCCACAGATAAGAGTGTGAAAGTGCTATTCCGTACACCCTTGTAAAAACTTGATATTATCAAACTTTTGAATTTCCACCCATCTGATGAATAAAAAACAGTACTTCACTTTAAAAAATTGTATTTTCCTCATTCTTAGCAATGTCAGGAATCTTTTCATGTGTTTATCTGGCATTTGAATGTATTTCCTGTGAATTTCCTGTTCATTAGTTTTTTGTTCTTTTCCTGTTAACTTGGAGAGCTCTCATTAATTCTTTCTTTATTTTACATGCTGTAAAACTTCCAAGTCTGTCACTTGTCTTTTAACCCTGCTTAGAAATTTCATACTTTTATTTTATACAAATGAATAATCATTTACTTTGTGACTTGTGGGGATGTTGTGTCTTGCTTTGGATGTGTCCATTATCAGACTAGAAGTATGTATTTATGATAGGACATTTGACTAAAGTCCTATCAGGATTTGATGTAAGGAAAACATTGGTTTCTCTCAAACAATTTCTATGCTTTTTTGTCTTGACTGGGGTTAAGCTGGGTGCTATGAAAAGCTAGCTCCCAAATCAAAATCTATGGCAGAGAAGTATGACATCAGGAGACCCTAAATATGAATGGGTCAGCTTTGAGAATTTGAGTTTGTGACAAACTTGATCAGCAGTACAAGGGTGTTGGTGGGAAGCAAGGCCTGGAAATAGGGATGGATGCATGAAATCTAGGGCAGTCTGTAGCTATATGTCCCGAACCTGTGAACTTACAACTTCTCCAGGCTCACAATTCTTTGTCCACAATTCAGAAATCCAAAAAGCTCTAAAAACCTAGGCTTAAAAAATTTTTTGTTGTCAAAATCTGATCTAAATGGTTGTCAGACCACTTAAAGTCTTTATTCTACTTAGTTTTAAAATTCACACATTTTGCTATATAAATAACAATGTGGTTGATTTTACATTGTTGCTTCTGGCCCTACTGGAGGGTATTGTGTAATATATGGTGTATGTGTCTCCTTACCTTTCTGGAATCAAAAAATTCTAAATTCTGAAACGTATCTGCTCTCAAGGGTTTTTCTTAAGAAATTGTAGACTTGTAATAAATATCTTACCTGAAGGCCCAGGCAGAAATAGCTCCCTTCTTGCCTGTTTATGGTTTCTGATTTGACTTTCTAATATTATTTTTAATGATTTTGATGCATATGCATTTTTAGTATGAGCTCTCAATTTGTTTGGCAATAGAGGTCCCCTAACAGGATCCACACTAATCCTTGCCCTTGTGTAGTACCTTCCTATATTAAGTCAGAGCTGCTGTGTGTGCCCATATAGAACATAGACAGACGTGAAGATGTGAGACTTTGGAGGCTAGGTTATAAAAGGCATTTCAGCCTCTGCCTTGGTCTCTTGAATCTCTCCGCTTCTGGGGGAAGCCAGCTGCTATGTGGTAAAGACACACAGAGCTGCAAGGAGAGGCCCAAAAGGAGTTTGCCAGCCACATGAGCAAGACATCTGGAAGTGGATCCTCCAGCCCCAGTCAAGCCTTCAGATGACTGTAGTCCTTACGTACACCTTGACTGCAAAGTTATGAGACACTCTGAGTCACAACTGCCCAACTACGTGATCCCCAGAGATTACGAGAATAATATGTGACTATTATCCTTTTAGCCACTAAGCTTTTGGTGATTTGTTATGCAGAAATAGATAACTAAAACAATGAGTAATAACTAATAAATAATGGATTAATAAAAAAGTCTACAGTTTGGAAACTGTTTTCTGTGGAGCCCCAAAAATTATATAGTATGTTATTTAATTTCTGAATTTTATTTCCTGCATAATTTGCATATTGACTTAATCTGGTATTTTATGTATTTGATATTTTGCCCCTTTTTTCCTTTCTTTGTCTCATAGAACTGCTGTTATAATCAAATTCGTATAAAACCTCTTATGTTGGGACTGTTCTGATTAGGGTTCAGAAATAGTTTTGTATTGACTATTTATTACTGTGTAACAAGCTACCCCAACACTCAGTGTTTTAAGGCAATGACAATTTACTGTATCTCATGACTCTGCAGATTGGGCAGTTCTACTGGTCTTACTCAGACTCCCTCACAGAGCTGGTTCTGCTGGAGCTGGAGAGTCTAAGATGGTGTCACTGTCGTGTTTGGGACCTTGACAGGGATGATTGCAAAGGTAGGACCTCCTTCTTCACATAGTCTCTCCTTGGCATTTAACCCCAAGATTTTTTCCATGGTAGCTAGGTCCTAACAGAGCAAAGGTAGAAGCTCTAAGGAGTCTTGAGGTCAAAGGTCTGGAACTTTCACTGTGTTACCTCTATTACATTCTAAAGGTCAAAGCAAGTTACAAAGTCAGCCCAGATTCAAAGGGGTGAGGAAAAAGTCTCACCTTTTCATCGGAGAAACAGCAATATCACATTGAAAAAGGGGCACAGGCACAGGGAGAAGTGATTCATTGAGGCACATTATTGTAATGATAAACCACAAGCTCTATTAGGAGAGATATAAATCCTAAATTAAGATTCTAGTAGCTTGAATTCTTCAACACGGGGCCAGAAGATTCAGAATGATTTAATTCATTAAACACACATATATTGAGAATCTACTACGTGCTGGCTCTAGGAAAACAAATTATATAATTCCTTACTTGAAGGAAGAAACATACTTATTCTTCTAGTTTCTTTAAATGCAGTTCATTAGGATCAGAAAATGAGGGTTCTACATAAGCAAAGCAACGGATATTTCTTGAGTGCTTTCTGTGCTTAGAATTCTACTATTTATGTCTGAGGTACTTTGCTAGGAGATGAATGTGGCAGCTTCTGAGAGATACTGATGCTCTCTGCAGATGTGTCTGTGGATCCCACACACTTGGCCATAACATCTGCCCTCAGGGTGTTTGATAGAGCACTGTAGTTCTGTTGGGCTCCACCTGCCTTTCGTCTTACACATTTTGCCATATGGCAAAGATGCCAGGAGTGAACTCTCATGGCTTAAAATAATTGGAGTAGGTGTCAGAGGGAGGTTATGGAATTGTCTGTTAGTACTTTATGTATAGAACAAAGTGTTGAGCTTTAGATTGTAGAGACCTGAGTGAGACATAAGTCATGAAATCATAGAGCTGAGAGAAGAAATACGAGTTGTCTGGCTATCCCTCTAATTTAAAAGATAAGAAAATTGAGACTCAGGGACATTAAATGACATTAAAATATCTATTTAGCAGCAGTCCTGAAACTACAACCTAGGAATTATGATTTGCTCTCTGGTGTTACTTCAACTGGTTCTTGCCATTTTAAAGTCTTATCTCTCAAAGAAGAGAAATAGTATCTAAGCGTCACTGAGATTTAACTTAGTATGTGCCAAGCAGTGTGCTAAACTTGGAGTTTCTCAAAGAATCCTCAACCAGAGAAGTGGGTGTTGTTAGTATTCCTACTTACAGGAAAGGAGAGCTTTAGTAACTTTCCCAAACTCCCAATAATAATTTCAGAGGCAAGTTTTCATCTAGGTGTTTTTACTCCAGAGTCTGTGCTCTGAATCATTGTGCCAGTCCTACTCTACACATGAAGGTGATAATACTGAAGAACCCAGAGGAGGCTGGAAGCCTGCTGAGGTTCCCTGAAAAGTTTTCAGGTCCCAAGTGGGGAGCGCTAGAGAGAGGGAATGTGCTCCCCTGGGGGCAGAACACAGCCTGGCTCATGGTGGAAGCTTAGGCTGGGTTTATTGAGTGAATGTTCAAATACCCCAGCTTACTGATGGACCAACAAGTCAGTGGAGTATGGATTAGGAATAGAATCTTTTCTTTCTTTTCTCTTTTCTTTTCTCCCTTCCTTCCTTCCTTCCTTCCTTCCTTCCTTCCTTCCTTCCTTCCTTCCT
>NW_022161889.1:0-10036 GCF_008728515.1 Papio anubis
AGGAGATCGAGACTATCCTGGCTAACATGGTGAAACCCCGTCTCTACTAAAAATACAAAAAACTAGCCGGGCGCGGTAGCGGGTGCCTGTAGTCCCAGCTACTTGGGAGGCTGAGGCGGGAGAATGGCGTGAACCCGGGGGGCGGAGCTTGCAGTGAGCCGAGATCGCGCCACCGCACTCCAGCCTGGGAGACACAGTGAGACTCCGTCTCAAAAAAAAAAAAAAAATTCACACATCAGAAAGCTGTTTCTCAGAAAGCTTCTTTAGAGGTTTATCTGAGAATGTTTCATTTTTCAAAATAGGCCTCAAAGCGTTCCCGAATATCCCATTGCAGATTCCAAGAAAAATGTGTTAACAAACTGCTCAGTGAAAAGAATGGTGTAACTGTGTGAGATGAATTCACAAATCACAAAGCAGTTTCTAAGAAAGCTTCTTTCTCATTTTTATCTGAGAATATTTCCTTTGTCATCGTAGGCCTCAATGCACTCTCAAATATCCTTTTGCAGATTGCACAAAAACCATGTTAGCAAACTGCTCCATGACTAGGAACGTGTAACTCTGTGAGATAATTTCACACATCACAAAGAACTTTCTCAGAAAAATTCCTTCCAATTTTTATCAGAGGATATTTCCTTTGTCACCATTAGGCTTCATTGTGATCCAAAACATCCCTTCTCAGATTCCCCACAAGCAGCGCTACCAAACTGCTCCATGAAGAAAATCTTGTAACTCTGTGAGATGAATTCACACACCACAAAGTAGTTTCTCAGAAAGCTTCTTTCTAGCTGTTATCTGAGGATACTACCTTTGTCACCATAGGCTTCAATGTGTTCCCAATATCCTACTGCTGATTCCAGGAAAACAGTGTTAGCAAACTGCTCCATGAAAATAATGGTGTAACTATTTGAGGTGCATTCACACATCACAAAGCAGTTTCTCAGAAAGCTTCTTTCTAGTTATCATCGTAGGATATTTCTGTTTTCACAATAGACGTAATACGCTCCCAAATTTCCTCTTGCAGATTCCACGAAAACAGTCTTAGCAAACTGCTCCATGTAAAGACACGTGTATCTCTGTGAGATGAATTCATACATTTCAAAGAAGTTTCTCAGAAGGCTTCTTTCTAGTTTTTATCTGAGTGTACTTCCTTTGTCACCATATGCTTCAATGCGCTGTCAAATATCCCATTGCAGATTCCAAGAAATCAGTGTTAGCAAACTGCTCAATGCAAAGAACAGTGTAACTCTGTGAGACGAATTCACAAGTCACAAAGCAATTTCTCAGAAAGCCTCTTTTTGATTTTTATTTGAGGTTAATTCCCTTGTCATTGTAGGTTTCAAGGCACTCCCATAGATCCTCTTGCAGATACCACGAGAAGGTTGTCAGCAAGCCACTCCATGAAAAAGAAATGTGTGACTCTGTGAGATGAATTTACACATCACAAACCAATTTCTCAGAAAGTTTCTTTCTATTTTTCATGTGAGGGTATTTCCTTTGTCACTGTGAGCCTCAATGTGCTCCAAAATATCCCATCGCAGATTCCAAGAAAACAGTGTTAGGAAACTGCTGAATGAAAAGATCAGTGTAACTCTCTGACATGAATTCACACATCATAAAGCAGTTTCTAAGACAGTTTCTTTCTAGTTTTTATCTGAAGATAGTTCCTTTTTCACCTGAATAGGCCTTAATGTGCTCACGAATATAAATTCGCAGATTCCACAAAAGTAGTGTTAGCAAACTGCTCAATGAAAAGAAAGGTGTAACTGTGGGTGATGAATTCTCACATCACAAAGTAGTTTTCCAGAAAGCTTCTTTTTGGTTTTTACCTGATCAAATTTCCCTTGTCACCGTAGACGTCAATGCACACCCAAACATCCTATTGCAGATTCCACGAAAATGGTGTTAGGAAACTTCAACATGAAAAGAAATGTGTAACTCTGTGAGACGAATTAACACAGTACAAACCGGTTTCTCAGAAAGCTTATTTCTTGTTTTTAACTCAGGATATTTCCTTTGTCACCATACGCTTCAATGTGCTCCCACATACTCTATAACAGATCCCAAGAAAACAGTGTTAGCAAACTTCTCAGTGAAAAGAATAAGGTAACTTGTGAGATGAATTCACACAGCACAAAACAGTTTCTCAGAATGCTTCTTTCTAGTTTTTGTGGGAGGATATTTCCTTTGTCACCATAGTCTTCAATGCGATCCAAAATATCCCTTCTCAGATTCCTGAAAAAGAGTGCTATGAAACTGCTCCCTGACAGGAATCGTGAAACAGTGAGCTGAATTCACACATCACAAAGCTATTTCTCAGAAAGCTACATTCTAGTTTTTATCAGAGAATATTTGCTTTTACACCATAGACCTCAAAGCAATCCTGAATTTCCCATTGCAGAATCAAAGAAAAACGTGCTAAAAAACTTCTCAATGAAAAGGACAGTGTAAATATGTGAGATGAATTCACACACCACAAAGCAGTTTCTCAGAAATCTTCTTTCTCGTTTTTATCTGAGGATATTTCCTTTGTCATCATGGGCCTCAGTGCACTCTCAAATATTCCTTTGCAGATTCCACGAAAACAATGTTAGAAAACTGCTCAATGAATAGAAAGGTGTAACTCCATGAGATGAAATCACACATCACAAAGAAGTTTCTCTGAGTGATCCTTTTAGTTTTTATCAGAGGATATTTCCTTTGTCACCATAGGCTTCATTCCGATCCAAAATATCCCTTCTCAGATTCCCCAAAAGCAGTGCAACCAAACTGCTCCATGAAGAAAATCTTGTAACTCTGTGAGATGAATTCACACATCACAAAGTAGTTTCTCAGAAAGCTTCTTTCTGGTTGCTAACTGAGGGTACTTCCTTTGTTACCATAGGCTTCAACGTGCTCCCAATATCCTTCTGCCATTTCCAGGAAAACAGTGTTAGCAAACTGCTCCATGAAAATAATGGTGTAACTATTTGAGATGCATTCACACATCACAAAGCAGTTTCTCAGAAAGCTTCTTTCTAGTTTTCATTGGAGGATATTTCCTTTTTCACCATAGGCATAATATGCTGCCAAATTTCTTCTTGTAGATTCCACGAAAACAGTGTTAGCAAACTGCTCTATGAAAATGCTGGTGCATTTCTGTGAGATGAATTCACACATTACAAAGAAGTTTCTCAGAGGGCTTCTTTCTTGTTTTTATCTGAGGATATTTACTTTATCACCATAGGCTTCAATGCGCTCCCAAATATCCCATGGCAGATTCCAAGAAAACAGTGTTAGCAATCTACTCAGTGAAAAGAACAGTTTAACTCTGTGAGATGAATTCACAGATCACAAAGCAATGTCTCAGAAAGCCTCTTTTTGGTTTTTATCTGAGGATATTTCCCTTGTCATCATAGGCTTCAAGGCGATCCCGTGAATACTGTTGCAGATTCCATGAGAACGATGCTAGCAAACAACTCCAAGAAAAGAAATGTGTAACTCTGTGCAACGAATTCATACATCACAAACCAGTTTCTCAGAAAGCTTCTTTCTAGTTTTTATACGATGATAGTTCCTTTATCACCGTGAGCTTCGATTCACTTCCAAATACCCCATGAAAGATCCCAAGAAAACAGTGGTAGGAAACTGCCCAAAGAAAAGAACAGTGGAACTCTGTGACATGAATAGACACATCACAAAGAAGTTTCTCAGACAGCTTCTTTCTAGTTTTTATCTGAGAAAAGTTCCTTTTTCACCTGAATAGGCCTCAATGTGCTCACATACATACCTTCACAGATACCACAAAAATAGTGTTAGTAAAGTGCTCAATGAAAAGAAAGGTGTAACTGTGGGAGATTAATTCACCCATCACAAAGCAGTTTCCAAGAAAGCTTCTTTTTGGTTTTCACCTGATGATATTTCCCTTGTCACCATAAGCTTCAATACGCACTGAAATATCCTATTGTAGAGTCCATGAAAATGGTGTTAGGAAACTTCAACAAGATAGCAAATGTGTAACTCTGTGAGACAAATTTACACATGACAAAGAAGTTTCTGAGAAAGCTTCTTTCTAGTTTTTATCTGAGGAGTTTTCGTTTGTCACCATAGACTTCAAAGTGCTCCCAAATATCGTCTTGCATAAAACAAAAACGGTGTTAGCAAACTGCTCCATGAAAAGAAATGTATAACTCTGTGAGATGAATTAACACAGCACAAACTGGCTTCTCAGAAAACTTCTTTCTGGTTTTTAACTGAGGATATTTCCTTTTTCACCATAGGACTCAAGGCGCTCGTGAACATACCTTTGCAGATTCCAAGAAAATAGTGTCAGCAAACCGTTCAATGAAAAGAATGGTGTACAGCTGTGAGATGAATTCACACATCACAAAGCTGTTTCTCAGAGAGCTTCTTTCTGAGTTTATCTGAGAATATTTCCTTTTTCATCATAGGCCTCAAAGTGATCCTGAATATCCCATTGCAGATTCCAAGAAAAACGTGTTAACAAACTACTCAATGAAAAGAATGGTGTAACTCTGTGAGATGAATTCACACATCACAAAGTAGTTTCTCAGAAAGCTTCTTTCTAGTTTTTATGGGAGGATATTTCCTTTGTCACCATAGTCTTCAATGTGATCCAAAATATCCCTTCACAGATTCCCTAAAAAGAGTGCTACAAAACTGTTCCATGAAAAGTGTCATGTAACTCAGTGAGATGAATTCACAAATCACAAAGCTGTTTCTCAGAAAGCTTCTTTCTAGTTTTTACCAGAGAATATTTCCCTTTTTACCATAGGCCTCAAAGTGATCCCAAATATCCCATTGCAGACACCAAGAAAAACGTGTGAAAAAACTGCTCAATGAAAAGAATGTTGTAGCTTTGTGAGATGAATTCACACATCACAAAGTAGTTTCTCAGAAAGATTCTTTCTAGTTTTTATCTGAGGATATTTCCTTTGTCACCATTGGCCTCAATGCACTCTCAAATATCCCTTTGCAGATTCCACCAAAACTATGTTAACACACTGCTCCATGAATAGAAATGTGTAACTGTGAGATGAATTCACATATCACAAGGAAGTTTCTCAGAAACCTTCTTTCTAGTTATTATCTGAGGATATTTCCTTTGTCACCATAGGCTTCAATGTGCTCCCAATATCCTACTGCCGATTCCAGTAAAACAGTCTTAGCAAACTGCTCCACGAAAATGATGATGTAACTCTTTGAGATGCATTCACACATCCCAAAGCAGTTTCTCAGAAAGCTTCTTTCTAGGTTTCTTCAGAGGATATTTCCTTTTTCACAATAGGCATAATACGCCATATTTTTCATTGAGTAGTTTATTAACAGGTTATTCTTATAATCTGCAATGGGATATTCGGGATCGCTTTGAGGTCTACGGTGACAAAGGAAATATTCTCTGATAAAACTAGAAAGAAGCTTTCTGAGAAACAGCTTTGTGATGTGTGAATTCATCTCACTGAGCTACACGATCCTCTTCATGTAGCAGTTTGGTAGCACTCATTTGAGGGAATCTGAGAAGGCATATTTTGGATGGCATTGAAAACTATGGTGACAAAGGAATTATCCTCCCATAAAAACTAGAAAGAAGTTTCCTTAGAAACTTCTTATTGATGTGTGAATTCACCTCACAAAGTTACATTGTTCCTGTCATAGAGCAGTTTGCTAACACTGTTTTCTTGGGATCTGCTATGGAATATTTGGGAGTGCTTTGAAGCGTATGATGACAAAGGAAATATCCTCAGTTAAAAACAAGAAAGAAGCTTTCTGAGAAACCTCTTTGTCGTGTGTGAATTCATCGCACTGAGTTACACATTTCTTTTCATGTTGAAGTTTCCTAACACCATTTTCGTGGAATCTGCAATAGGATGTTTGGGTGCGCATTGAAGCCTACAGTGATAAGGGAAATATGATCAGGTAAAAAACAAAAAGAAGCTTTCTGGGAAACTGCTTCGTGTTGTGTGAATTCATCTCCCACAGTTACACCTTTCTTTTCATTGAGCTGTTTGCTAACACTATATTTGTGGAATCTGCAAATTTATATTTGCAAGCGCATTGAGGCCTATTCAGGTGACAAAGGAATTTTCCTCAGATAAAAACTAGAAAGAGGGCTGTCTGAGAAACTTCTTTGTGATGTGTGAATTCATGCCACAGAGTTACACTGTTCTTTTCATTGAGCAGTTTCCTAACACTGTTTTCTTGGGATCTGCAATGGGATATTTGGGAGCCCATTAAAGCTCATGGTGACAAAGGAAATATCCTCATATAAAAACTAGAAAGAAGCTTTCTTAGAAACTGGTTTGTGATGTATGAATTCTCCTCCCAGAGTTACACATTTCTTTTCATGGAGTAGTTTGCTAACAACAGTCTCGTGGAATCTGCAACAGGATCTTTAGGAGTGCCTTGAAGCCTATGATTACAAGGGAAATATCCTCAGATAAAAATCGAAAACAGGCTTTCTGAGAAATTTCTTTGTGCTGTGTGAATTCATCTCACAGAGTTAGAGTGTTCTTTTCACTGAGGAGTTTGCTAACATTCTTTTCTTGGAATCTGCAAGGATATTTATCAGTGCATTGAAGTCTATGGTGACAAGGGATATATCCTCCGATAAAAACTAGAAAGAAGCCCTCTAAGAAGATTCTTTGTAATGTTTGAATTCCTCTCAGAGACATACACCTGTCTTTCCATGGAGCAGTTTGCTAGCACTGTTTTCGTGAAATCTGCAAGAGGAAATTTGGGAGCATATTATGCCCTTTGTGAAAATGGAAATATCCTCCAGTGAAAACTAGAAAGAAGCCTTCTGAGAAACTGCTTTGTGATGTGTGAATTCATGTCAGAGTTGCACTGTTCTTTTCATTGAATTGTTTCCTAAGACTGTTTTCTTGGGTTCTGCAATGGGATATTTGGGAGCACATTGAAGCTCACTGTGACAAAGGAAATATCCTCAGACAAAAACTAGAAAGAATCTTTTTGATAAACTGATTTGTGATGTGTGAATGCATCTCACACAGTTACACCAGTCTTTTCTTTGAGAAGTTTGTTAACACGTTTTTCCTGGAATCTGCAATGGGATATTCAGGATCGTTTTGAGTCCTATGGTGAAAAAGGAAATATTCTCTGATAAAAACTAGAAAGAGTCTTTCTGAGAAACAGTTTTGTGATGTGTGAATTCATCTCACTGCGTTACACGATTCTTTTTATGGAGCAGTTTGGTAGTGCTCTTTTTGGGGAATTTGTGAAGGGATATTTTGGATCACATTGAAGACCGTGGTGACAAAGGCAATACCCTCCTAAAAAAAACTAGAAAGAAGTTTTCTGAGAAACTACTTTGTGATGTGTGAATTCATCTCACAAAGTTCCATTGTTCTTTTCATTGAGCAGTTTGCCAACAGTGTTTTCTTGAGATCTGCAATGGAATATTTGGGAGTGCATTGAAGCATATGATGACACAGAAAATATCCTCAAATAAAAACAAAAAATAAGGTTTCCGAGAAACCAGTTTGTGCTGTGTTAATTCATCTCACAGAGTTACACATTTCTTTTTGTGTTGAAGTTTCCTAACACCGTTTTCGTGGAATCTGCAAGAGGATATTTGGGAGTGCATTGAAGCTCATGGCAACAAAGGAAATATCTTCATATAAAAAACAGAAAGAAGCTTTCTGAAAAACTAGCTTGTGATGTATGAATTCATCTGTCAGAGATACACATTTTTTCATGGCATAGTTTGCTAACAACGATCTCCTAGAATCTGCAACAGGATCTATGTTTGCCCCTTGAAGCCTATGGTGACAAAGGAAATATCCTTAGATAAAAATCAAAAAAAGGCTTTCTGAGAAATTGATTTGTGATGAGTGATTTCATCACACAGAGTTACACTGTTCTTTTCACTGAGCAGTTTGCTAACACTGTTTTCTTGGAATCTGCAATGGGATATTTGGGAGCGCATTGAAGCCTATGGTGACAAAGGAAACATCCTCAGATAAAAACTAGACAGAAACCCTCTGAGAAACATCTCTGTAATATGTGAATTCATCTCACAGAGATACTCCTGTCTTTTCATGGAGAAGTTTACTAGCACTGTTTTCGTGGAATCTGCAAGAGGATATTTATGAGTGTATTATGCCTATTGTGAAAAAGGAAATATCCTCCAATGAAAACTAGAAAGAAGCTTTCTGAGAAACTGTTTTGTGATATATGAATGCATTTCAAAGAGTTACACCATTATTTTCATGGAGCAATTTGCTAGCACTGATTTCCTGGAATCAGCAGTAGGATATTGGGAGCGCATTGAAGACTATGGTGACAAAAGGAAATACCCTCAGATAACAACTAGAAAGAAGCTTTCTGTGAAACTGCTTTATGATGTGTGAATCCATCTCACAGAGTTACAGGATTCTCTTCATGGAGCAGTTTGGTAGCGCTGCTTTTGGGGAGTCTGAGAAGGGATATTTTGGATCACAGTGCAGCCTATGGTGACAAAGGAAATATCCTCTGATAAAAACTAGAAAGAAGCTTTCTGAGAAACTGGTTTGTTATGTATGAATTCACCTCTCAGCGTTACATATTTCTTTTCATGGAGTAGATTGCTAACAACGTTCTCGTGGAGTCTGCAACAGGATCTGTGGCAGTGCCTTGAAGCCTATGATGACAAGGGAAATATCCTCAAATAAAAACCAAAAAGAGGATTTCTGAGAAATTGATTTGTGATGTGTCAATTTATCTCACAGAGATACACCTGTCTTTTCATGGAGCAGTTTGCTAACACTGTTTTTGTGGAATCTGCAAGAGGAAATTTGGGAGTGTATTACTCCTATTGTGAAAAAGGAAATATCCTCCTATTAAAACTAGAAAGAAGCTTTATGAGAAAGTGTTCTGTGATGTGTGAATGCATCTCAAAGAGTTACACCATTATTTTCATGGAGCAGTTTGCTAACGCTGTTTTTGTGGAAACTGCAGTAGGATATTTGCGAGCGCATTGAAGTCAATGGTTACGAAGGAAATATTCTCTGGTAAAAAGTAGAAAGAAGCTTTCTGAGAAACTTCTTTGCGATGTGTGAAATCGTTTCACAGAGTTACATGTTTCTATTCATGGAGCAGTTTGCTAACACTGTTTTCGTGGAATCTGCAAAAGGATATTTGAGAGTGCATTGAAGCCTATGGTGACAAAGGAAATATCCTCAGATAAAAGCTAGAAAGAAGATTTCTGAGAAACTGCTTTGTGATGTGTGAATTCATCTCACACAGTTACACCATTCTTTTCATTGGCAATTTTTTCACACGTTTTTCTTTGAATCTGCAGTGGGATATTTGACATCACTTTGAGACCTATGGTGAAAAAGGAAATATTCTCTGATAAAAACTAAAAAGAAGCTTTCTGAGAAACAGTTTTATGATGTGTGAATTTTTCTCATGGAGTTACACAATTCCTTTTTTGGAGCAGTTTGGTAGGACTGTTTTTCGGAATCTGAGAAAGGATACTTTGGATCGCATAATGAGACTATGGTGACAAATGAAATATTCTCCCATAAAAAGTAGAAAGAAGCTTTCTGAGAAACTGCTTTGTGATGTGTGAATTCATCTCACAAAATTACTTTTCTCTTTCCATTGAGAAGGTTGCTAACACTGTTTTCCTGGGATCTGCAATGGAATATTTGGGAGCACATTGAAGTGTATGGTGACAAAGGAAATATCCTCAGTTAAAAACAAGAAATAAACATTCTGAGAAACCGGTTTGTGCTGTGTTAATTCATCTCACAGAGTTACTTATTTCTTTTTGTGTTGAAGTTTCCTATCAATAACGTTTATTGATTTGCATATGTTGAACCAGCCTTGCATCCCAGGGATGAAGCCCACTTGATCATGGTGGATAAGCTTTTTGATGTGCTGCTGGATCCAGTTTGCAGTATTTTATTGAGGATTTTTGCATCGATGTTCATCAGGGATATGGGTCTAAAATTCTCTTTTTTTGTTGTGTCTCTGCCAGGCTTTGGTATCAGGAGGATGTTGGCCTCATAAAATGAGTTAGGGAGGATTCCCTCTT
>NW_022161890.1:0-10021 GCF_008728515.1 Papio anubis
TTCAGAAAGAGGTGATTGTGGGAACAGTGTGCTGCAAAAGTGAGATGGGATCAACTGCACTGAGGGAAGAGTTGGCATCAGTGGGAATAAAGAATTCTCAAACTCACCCAGAAGGGCACGTGACATGGATGAGTGTCAACAGGTCAGCAGCTTAGCAGGGAAGGGGACAGGAAGTAGAGGACTTGCCATGTTGTTTTAGAGGTCTCTGATTCCTACACAGTTGAACCCTGGCAGGGAGGTTCATTCTTGAAATACTTGAGAGTGCAGAGTTTGGGAGAAAGGGAGCAGAATCTGTAAAATATATTCAATAGCCATTTGTTTTTGAAAACATATTTGAGTTTGGCAGTGTTCAGATCAGTGTCAGGTCTGGCAGTGTTCTGCAATCTGATACCCTTCAGACAAGATATAAACTCAAGGTGAAATGGGGTGGAGGGTGCACCCAAGAAACCCAAACAGCAACAGCTCCAGCCTTCAGCTCCCAGTGTGAGCAACACAGAAGAAAAGTGATTTCTGCATTTTCAACTGAGGTACCGGGTTCATCTCACTGGGGTGTGTCAGACAGTTGGTACTGGTCTGCGGGTGCAGCCCGATCAGCGAGAGCTGAAGCAGGGCCAGGCATTGCCTCTCCTGGAAAGTACAAAGGGGAAGGGAATTCCTTTTCCTAGCCAAAGGAAATTGAGACACACAGCACCTGGAAAATTGGGTCACACCCACCCTAATAGTGCGCTTTACCAAGGGTCTTAGCAAAAGGCACACCAGGAGATTATATCCCACACTTGGCCTGGAGGATCCCACGCCAACAGAGCCCCCCTCATTGCTAGAATAGCAGTCTGAGATCTAACTGCAAGGTGGCAGCAAGGATGGGGGAGGGGCGCCTGCCATTGCTGAGGCTTAAGTAGGTAAACAAAGCCACTGGGAAGCTCAAATTGGGTGGAGCCCACCACAGCTCAAGGATGCCTACCTCCCTCTGTAAACTGCACCTCTGGGGACAGGGCATAGCTAAACAAAAAGCAGCAGAAACCTCGGCAGAGGTAAATGTCCCTGTCTGACAGCTCTGAAGAGAGCAGTGGATCTCCCAGCATGGAGGTTGAGATCTGAGAATGGACAGACTACCTGCTCAACTGGGTCCCTGACCCCTGAGTAGCCTAACTGGGAGACATCCCCCAGTAGGTGCAGACTGACACCTCACACCTCACATGGCGGGGTACACCCCTGAGAGGAAGCTTCTGGAGCGAGAATCAGACAGCAACACTCACTGTTCAGCAATATTCTATCTTCTGCAGGCTTTGCTGCTGATACCCAGGCAAACAGGGTCTGGAGTGGACCTCAAGGAAACTCCAACAGACCTGCAGTTGAGGGTCTTGAATGTTAGAAGGAAAACTAACAAACAGAAAGGACACCCACACCAAAACCCCATCAGTACATCACCATCATCAAAGACCAAAGGCAGATAAAACCACAAAGATGAGGAAAAAGCAGGGCAGAAAAGCTGGAAATTCAAAAAATCAGAGCGCATCTCCCCCTCCAAAGGAACGCAGCTCATCGCCAGCAACGGAACCAAGCTGGATGGAGCATGACTTTGATGAGTCGAGAGAAGAAGGCTTCAGCTGATCAAACTTCTCAGAGCTAAAGGAGGAACTATGTTACCATTGCAAAGAAACTAAAAACCTTGAAAAAAGATTTGACGAATGACTAATTAGAATAACCAATGTAGAGAAGTCCTTGAAAGAACTGATAGAGATGAAAACCATAACACAGGAACTACATGACAAAAGCACAAGTTTCAGTAACCGACTTGATCAACTAGAAGAAAGAGTATCAATGATTGAAGATCAAATGAATGAAACGAAGCGAGAAGAGAAGTGTAGAGAAAAAAGAAGAAAAAGAAGTGAACAAAGTCTCCAAGAAATATGGGATTATGTGAAAAGACCATATCTACATCTGATTGGGGTGCCTGAAAGTGAGGGGAAAAATGGAACCAAGTTGGAAAACACTCTTCAGGATATCATCCAGGAGAACTTCCCCAACCTAGTAAGGCAGGCAAACATTCAAATTCAGGAAATACAGAGAACACCACAAAGATACTCTTCGAGAAGGGCAACTCCAAGACACATAATTGTCAGATTCATGAAAGATGAAATGAAGGAAAAAATATTAAGGGCAGCCAGAGAGAAAGGTCGGGTTACACACAAAGGGAAGCCCATCAGACTAACAGCAGACCTCTCAGCAGAAACACTACAAGCCAGAAGAGAGTGGGGGCTAATATTCAACATTCTTAAAGAAAAGAATTTTCAACCCAGAATTTCATATCCAGCCAAACTAAGTTTCATAAGTGAAGGAGAAATAAAATCCTTTACCGACCAAAAAAAAAAAAAAAAATCCTTTAGAGACAAGCAAATGCTTAGAGATTTTGTCACCACCAGGCCTGCCCTACGAGAGATCCTGAAGGAAGCACTAAACATGGAAAGGAACAACAGGTACAAGCCATTGCAAAAACATGCCAAAATGTAAAGTGCGTTGATGCTACGAAGAAACTGCATTAGCTAACGAGCAAAATAACCAGTTAGTATCACACTGACAGGATCAAGTTCACACATAACAATATTAACCTTAAATGTAAATGCACTAAATGGCCCAATTAAAGGACACAGACTGGCAAATTGGATAAAGAGACCCATCAGTATGCTGTATTCCAAAGACCCATCTAACATGCAGAGACACACATAGGCTCAAAATAAAGGGATGGAGGAAGATCTACCAAGCAAATGGAGAACAAAAAAAAAGCAGGGGTTGCAAAACTAGTCTCTGATAAAACAGACTTTAAACCATCAAAGATTAAAAGAGACAAAGAAGGTCATTATGTAATGGTAAAGGGATAATTCAACAGGAAGAACTAACTGTCCTAAATATATATGCACCCAATACAGGAGCCCCCAGATTCATAAAGCATGTTCTTAGAGATTTACAAAGAGACTTAGACTCTCATACAATAATAATGGGAGACTTTAACACCTCACTGTCAACATTAGACTGATCAATGAGACAGAATGTTAACAAGCATATCCAGGAATTGAGCTCAACTCTGCACCAAGTGGACCTAATAGGCATCTCTCCACCCCAAATCAACAGAATATACATTCTTCTCAGCACCACATCGCACTTATTCCAAAATTGACCACATAGTTGGAAGTAAAGCACTCCTCAGCAATGCAAAAGAACAGAAATTATAACAAACTGTCTCTCAGACCACAGTGCAATCAAAGTAGAACTCAGGACTAAGAAAATCAATCAAAACTGCTCAACTACATGGAAACTGAACAACCTGCTCCTGAATGAATACTGGGTACATAACAAAATGAAGGCAGAAATGAAGATGTTCTTTGAAACCAATGAGAACACAGATACAACATACCAGAATCTCTGGGACACATTTAAAGCAATGTGTAGAGGGAAATTTATAGCACTAAATGCCCACAAGAGAAAGCAGGAAAGATCTAAAATTGACACCCTAACATCACAAATAAAAGAACTAGAGAAGCAAGAGCAAACACATTCAAAAGCTAGCAGAAGGCAAGAAATAACTAAGATCCAAGCAGAACTGAAGGAGATAGAGACACATAAAACCCTCCAAAAATCAATGAATCCAGGAGCTGGTTGTTTGAAAAGATCAACAAAATTGATAGACTTCTAGCAAGACTAAGAAAGAAGAAAAGAGAGAAGAATCAAATAGATGCAATAAAAAATGATAAAGGGGATATCACCACCAACCCCACAGAAATAAAAACTACCATCAGAGTTTACGCAAATAAACTAGAAAACCAAGAAGAAATGGATAATTTCCTGGACACATACACTCTCCCAAGACTAAACAAGGAAGAAATTGAATCCCTGAATAGACCAAGAGCAAGCTCTGAAATTGAGGCAATCATTAATAGCCTACCAACCAAAAAAAGTCCAGGACCAGACAGATTCACAGCCGAATGATACCAAAGGTACAAGGAAGAGCTGGTACCATTCCTTCTGAAACTATTCCAATCAATAAAGAAAGAGGGAATCCACGGCCGGGCGCGGTGGCTCAAGCCTGTAATCAATCCCAGCACTTTGGGAGGCCGAGACGGGCGGATCACGAGGTCGGGAGATCGAGACCATCCTGGCTAACACAGTGAAACCCCGTCTCTACGAAAAAAAAAAAATACAAAAAACTAGCCGGGCGAGGTGGCGGGCGCCTGTAGTCCCAGCTACTCGGGAGGCTGAGGCAGGAGAATAGCGTGAACCCGAGAGACGGAGCTTGCAGTGAGCTGAGATCCGGCCACTGCACTCCAGCCTGGGTGACAGAGCGACACTAAAACTCAAAAAAAAAAAAAAAAAAAAAAAAGAGAGGGAATCCTCCCTAACTCATTTTATGAGGCCAACATCATCGTGATACCAAACCCTGGCAGAAACACAACAAAAAAAGAGAATTTTAGACCAATATCCCTGATGAACATCGATGCAAAAATCCTCAATAAAATACTGCAAAGCAAATCCAGCAGCACATCAAAAAGCTTATCCACCATGATCAAGTGGGCTTCATTCCTGGCATGCAAGGCTGGTTCAACATATGCAAATCAATAAATGTAATCCAGCATATAAACAGAACCAAAGACAAAAACCACATGACTATCTCAATAGATGCAGAAAAGGCCTTTGACAAAATTCAACAGCCCTTCATGCTAAAAACTCTAAATAAATTCGGTATTGATAGAACGTATCTCAAAATCATAAGAGCTTATTTATGACAAACCCACACTCAATATCATACTGAATGGGCAAAAACTGGAGGCATTCCCTTTGAAAACTGGCACAAGACAGGGATGCCGTCTCTCACCACTCCTATTCAACATAGTGTGGGAATTTCTGGTTAGGGCAATCAGGCAAGAGAAAGAAATAAATGGCATTCAGTTAGGAAAAGAAGAAGCCAAATTGTTCCTGTTTGCAGATGACATGATTGTATATTTTGAAAACTCTATTGTCTCAGCGCAAAATCTCCTTAAGCTGATAAGCAACTTCAGCAAAGTCTCAGGATGCAAAATCAATGTGCAAAAATCACAAGCATTCTCTATACACCAATAACACACAAACAGAGAGCCAAATCATGAATGAACTCCAATTCACAATAGCTTCAAAGAGAATAAAATACCCAGGAATCCAACTTACAAGGGATGTAAAGGACGTCTTCAAGGAGAACTAAAACCACTGCTCAGTGAAATAAAAGAGGACACAAACAAATGAAAGAACATACCATGCTCATGGATAGGCAGAATAAACATTTTGAAAATGGCCATATACTGCCCAAGGTGATTTTAGAGGTATAGGATTCAATGCCATCCCCATTAAGCTGCCACCAATGACTTCTTCACAGAATTGGAAAAAACTGCTTCTTTAATGTTCAAGTATGGAACTAAAAGGCCCACTGCCAAGACAACTTCTACTAAAAGAACAAAGCTGGAGGGCATCATGCTACCTGACTTCAAACTATAATTACACAAGGCTACAGTAACCAAAGCAGGATGGTACTGGTATCAAAACAGAGATATAGACCAATGGAACAGAACAGAGCCCTCAGGAAATAATAAATACCACACATCTACAGCCAACTGATCTTGACAAACTCTAATAAAACAAGAAATGGGGAAAGGATTCCTATTTAATAAATGGTGCTGGGAAAATTGGCTAGCCATAAGTAGAAAGCCTAAACTGGATCCTTTCCTTTACTCCTTATAATTTAAAAATTAATTCAAGATGGATTAGAGACTTAAATGTTAGGACCTAATACCATAAACCCTAGAAGAAACCCAGGTAATACCTATCTAGGACATAGGCATGGGCAAAGACTTCATGCCCAAACAACAAAAGCAATGGCAAATAAAAGCCAAAATTGACAAATGGGATATCATTAAACTAAAGAGCCGGCACAGCAAAAGAAACTACCATCAGAGTGAACAGGCAACCTACAGAATGGGAGAAAATTCGCAATCTACTTATCTGACAAAGGGCTACAACATCCACAACCTACAAAGAACTCAAAACAAATTTACAAGAAAAAAAAACAAACAACCCCATCAAAAAGTAGGCAAAAGGATATGAACAGACATTTCAAAAGAAGACATTCATACAGCCAACAGACACATGAAAAATGCTCATCATCACTGGCCATCAGAGAAATGCAAATCAAACTACAATGATACCATCTCACACCACAGTTAGAATGGCAACTAATACAAAGTCAGGAAACAACAGGTGCTGAGGAGGATGTGGAGAAATAGGAACACTTTTACACTGCTGGTGGACTGTAAACTAGTTCAATCAATGGAAAACAGTGTAATATTCCTCAAGGATCTAGAACTAGAATACTTAATTTGACCCAGCTTATTCCATTACTGGGGATATACTCAAAGGATTATAAGCCACGCTGTTATAAAGACAAATGCACACGATGTTTATTGAGGCACTATTCAATAGCTAAGACTTGAATCAACCCAAAATGTCCCCAGTGATGACTCTGGATTAAGAAATGTGGCAATACATACAATTCATGGAATACCATGTTTCATAAAAAGGGATGAGTCAGGTCCCTTTGTAGGGACAAGCATGCAGCTGGAAACCATCATTCTCAGCAAGGCAAACCACAAGAACAGAAAATCAAACACCGACAAATTCCTTCACCTACAAGGGAACTGAACAATGAGATCACTTGACTGGGAAGGGACATCACACACCGGGCCTTCATGGGGAGGAAGCATGAGGGATTGCACTGAGAGTTATACCCGATGTAATGACGAGCTGGATGGGTGCTGACGAATTGATGGGTGCAGCACACCAACATGGCACAAGTATACATATGTAACAAACCTGCACGTTATGCACATGTACCCTAGAACTTAAAGTATAATAAAAAAATTAAACCTAAGACCTGAGATATGAAACAATAAAACATTGGGAAAACTCTCTGGGATACTGGACTCAGCAAATATTTCTTGAATATTTCGTAAGCACAGGCAGCCAAAGCAAAAATGGGCAAATTAGGTCACATCAAGTTAAAAACCTTCTTCACAGCAAAGGAAACAATCAACTAAATGAAGATACAACCCACAGAATGGGGGAAGATATTTGAAAACTATCTGACAAGGGATTAATTACCAAAATATTTTAGAAGCTCAAATAATTCCATAGAAGAAAAAATCTAATAATCTTATTTTTAAAATGGGCAAAATATCTGAATAGGCATTTCTCAAAAGAGGATACATTAGCCAGCATGATGACACGTGCCTCTGGTTTCAGCTGTTTGGGAGGCTTATTATTACCTGAGCCTGAGAGGTTGAGGCTGCAGTGAGCTTTGATTGTGCCACTGCACTCCAACCTGAGTGACAAAGTGAGACCCTGTTTCAAAACTAAGAAAGGCATACAAATAGCAGGTAGGTATATGAAAAGATACTCAACATCAATATCATTGATCTTCAGAGAACTGCAAATCAAAATTACAATGAGAGATCATCTCACCCCACTTAAAATGGCTTTTATTCTAAAGATAGCCAATAACAAATGCTGATGAGGATACAGAGAAAAAGTGACCCTCATACACTGTTAGTGGGAATGTCATTTAAGTACAACCACTATGGAGAAACGTTTGGAGTTTCTGAAAACTAAAAATAGAGCTACCATATGATCCAGCAATCCTACTGCTGGGTATATATGCAAAAGAAAGGAAGTCAGAATATCAGAGATACCTGCACTCTCATGTATATTGCAGCACTATTCACAACACCCAAGATTTGGAAGCATTCCAAGTTTCCATCAACAGATAAGTGGCTAAAGAAAATGTGGTACATATACACAATGGAGTACTATTCAACCACAAAAGAGAATGAGATCCTGTTATTTGCAAGAACATTGACGGAAATGTTCAGTGAAATAAGCCAGGCACGGAAAAACAAACTTCACATGTTCTTACTTATTTGTGGGAGCTAAAAATTAATTCATTTTTTTGTTTGTTTGTTTTTTGAGATGTAGTCTTGCTCTGTCACTCAGGCTGGAGTGCAGTGGTGCTGTCGGCTCACTGCAACCTCCGCCTCCTGGGGTCAAGTGATTCTCCTACCTTCACCTCACAAGTAGCTGAGATTACAGGTGTGTGCCACCATGCCTGGCTAATTTTTGTATTTTTAGTAGTGATGAGGTTTTGCCATGCTGGCCAGGCTGGTCTCGAACTCCTGACCTCGTGATCTACTTGCCTTGGCCTCCCAAAGTGCTGGGATTATAGGCGTGAGCCACTGCGCCTGGCCTCAAACAATTTAACTCATGAAGACATAGAGTAGGAGAATCGTTAGCAGAGGCTGGTAAAAGTAGTATGGGGGATGAGGAGTAAGGGGTAATGGTTAATAGATACATACATATAGTTAGAAAAAATAAATAAGATCTAATATTTGATAGCACAACAGGGTGACAACAGTCAATAATTATTTAATTGTACATTTTACAGTAACTAAAAGGGTGCAATTGAATTATTTGTAAAACAAAGGTATGCTTGAAGCGTGATGGATACTTCATTTACCCCGATGTGATTATTACACATTGTAGTCATCAAAATATTTTATATACCAACAAATATATACACCTATAATATACCCCAAAAACATTTTTAAAGACTTTCATTCAGAATTTCTACAATGTATATTTACAAGTGAATTGAGGATTCTTGTGACTAAGAAGAGACTCACTAGTGATGGTCAGTTGGTTTTGAAATGGCTGCTAAATTACTGCTTTGCTAATTGTAGAAACTGAGTTGTCATGGTGATATTGCTAGTAACCATTTTAGCAAAGGATGTAACAAAATGAATATGAAACAAATAGAAGTACTTTGAAAGTTGCAGAAGGTAAAATGCTCTTAATCACTACTGTCATCAGTCTGTAAATTGGTTTCTTGAAGGGAGCAAAATTTGTAATTATGAACACTTAGCTCTGCTATAATGGCACCTAAATTGTTCTCAAAACCTGCAGTGAATCCAGTAGGGCTCTAGTTCTAGTTACAGGGTCAGAGAATATGCAGAGAAATGTGCAGGTTTCCACAGATGTGAGCTCCAGAAGCAGTGGTGGCAGAAGCCAGCTCCAGTTCTACACAATGCTGTTTGTGAGCACAGAAGCACCCAGATCTATGCTCTGAGCAGGAGCTATGTTCAAGATTTTTAGAAAATGTAAAACATTGCAACAAAGTATGTAATGTACACTTATCTTGTCCCTCTGCTGTTGATTGTAATGATCTCTTTTGGACTGTAAATTGAACCATTTAAAAATTAAGTGTTTATCAGATTTTTCTTAAATCTTTTCAACATCTGTTTGTCTTGTAAGAATATATATTCCTTCAGAAACATAACTAATTATCAGGGAAATGCAAATAAAAACCACAGTGTGATACCACCTTACTCCTGCAAGAATGGCCATAATTTAAAAATTGAAAAATCGTACATGTTGGTATGGATTTGGTGAAAAGGGAACACTTACACTGCTGATAGGAATGTAAACTAGTACAACCACTATGGAAAACAGTACTGCCATTCAATCCAGCAATCTCACACTGGGTATCTACCCAAAACAAAAGAAGTCATATGAAAAAGACACATGCACATGCATGTTGATAGCAGCACAATTTGCAACTGCAAAAATATGGAATGCCCATCAATGAATGCGTAGATAAAGAAAGCTTGGAATATATACACCATGCAATACTGCTGAGCCATAAAACAGAATGAAATAATGGCCTTTGCAGCAACTTGGATGGAGCTGGATGCCATTATTCAAAGTGAAGTAACCCAGGAATGGAAAACCAAATATCGTATGTTCTCACTTATAGGTGGGACCTAAGCTATGAGGATTTTATATGTATTTATACACACACACACACACACATACACATACATACATACATACATATCAGTTAAACTGAGAAAATTTGCTGTGCCTGTAAAGGGTATGCTATTCAGCCATTTAA